>NW_023270739.1:20860728-21040648 GCF_011800145.1 Mirounga leonina
AAATAAATAAATAAATAAATAAATAAATAAATAAATAAATAAATAAAATCTTTACAAAATAAAAAATAAAAAAAAATAAAGATAACTAAAATAAGCATTAAGAGTCAATTCTTAAGATTTAACTAATCTGGAAAAAACTATTCAATTAGACTGCTTGGTTCTAATTTTTTGATGTTATGTTTTGGCTAATTCTTTAGTCTTCAACAAGACTGCAGAATAAAACAAACAATAACAAAAGATATCTTTCTTTTACTTCAATAACAAGGAAAAAGAAAGTCAATGAATAATGCTGATGCCAGAGCAAGGAATACAATGTGCAAATGTGGCCTGGCCTAGATCAAGTGCTAAGATTGTTTGGAAATAGATGAAACCCGGAGAAGTCTGCCTATGGAGAATCTAAGCAACATCCCCCTGTCCCAAGATATGAAGACCCACTTGGGTTCTGGGGTAGCCCTTGCCAACTTACTGGCTATGTAAGTTTGGGCAATTTACTTAAATTCTGGAAACAAGACTAACAGACATTAAATGAAGAATACATAATAACATTAAATAATTACAATGTAAGAACAATTAGTGACACAGACATTTAAAAAAGAAAGTTCATTTTGAATTGAGAGGGAGACTTTATTAAGAAGGTTGGACTTGAGTTCAAAATGGGAAAATGTGGACAGAAGACTATAAAGGGTATTGTTTTTAGATGGAGAAGGTGTTTAACACTGCATTTATGAGATTCTAGCTCATGCAAACAAACAAGGAAAAGAGGAAAATGCATCTAGATTCGAAATGAAGAAGTAAAATTGTATTTGTTTGCAGAAGACATGGTCCTATATGTAGGAAATCCCAAGACACACACATACACATACACCTCTAGAATTAATAAATGTGCATAACAAGATCACAGGACACAAAATTCAATATTCATAAATCCACTGTATTTCTATGTATCATCAATGAACAATCTGAAAATGAAATGAAGAAAATATTCCAGTCACAATAGAGATAAGCTTAACAAAAATGTACAAAATCTGTACACTGAAAAGTAAAAAGCATTATTGAGAGAAATTAATATCTAAATAAATGAAGGGACAGTTCATATCCATGAATTGGAAGATTCAATATTGTTAAGATGGCTACTGTCCCCAAATTGATTTACAGATTTAACACAATCTCTACCAAAATTCTGTTAGTTTGCAGAAATTGACAAGCAGCTCCTAAAATGTATATAAAAATGCAAAGAACTCAAAGTAGCCAAAATGATTTGGAAAGGAAGAACATAGTTGGAGGACAGGTACTTTCCAATGTCAAAACTTACTGAAAGCTACAATAACCAAGAGGGTGGACACTCCTATAAAGGTAGACTTATAGATCATGGAATAGGATTGAAAGTCTAGCAATAAACATTTAGATTTATGATAATTAATTTTTGACAATGGTGTGCCAAGGCAAGTCAATGAAGAAAAGACAGTCTCTTGAACAACTGGTACTGGGACAGTTGGATATCTATGTGCAAAAGAAGAATTTAGATCTTTATACACTTCACACAAATATTAATTCAAAATGGGGATCATACTTAAATGTAAAAGCTACAACTATAAAACTTCTAAAAGAAAACATAGAAGAAAAGCTTCAACACCTGGGGTTAGGCGAAGAATTCTTAGATATGCAACCAAAAGCACAATATATAAAAGAAGAAAAATGAAAAATTGGAATCATTAAAATTTAAAACTTTGTCTCCAAAGACACTATTAACAATATGAAAAGATAAGCCACCAACTGGAGGAAATATTTGCAAATCAAGTATCTGATAAAGGACTTGAATCTAGAATATACATTTTAAAAACTCTTGTGATAAAAAAAGACATCTTAGTTTAGGATATGGGCAAAAGATCTGAATAAACATTTCCCCAAAGAAAATACAGAAATGATCAGTAAGTACATGAAAAGATCTCAATATAGACAGCTGGGAAATGCACACCAAAGCCACAGTGAGATACACTTCATAACCACTAGGATGGCTACAATCAATAATATAGATAATAACAAGTGTTGGCTAGGCTGTGGAAAAACTGGAACTCTTATTCACTGGTACAGGCACTTTGGAAAACAATCTGACAGATCATCAAAAGGCTAAACATAGAGTTAACATATGATCCAGCAATTCCATTCTTAGATATACACCCAAGAGAACTACAAACATATGTTCACTTAAAAACTTGTATATAAATGTTCAAAGCAGCGTTAATCAAAATATCCAAAAAGTGGAAACAATTCATATATCCATCAACTGTTGAATGGGCAAAGAAAATACTATATATCCAAAAAGGGGACTACTAGTCAGCAATAAAAAGGAACAAACTACTGTTACATGCTACAATATAGGCGAACCTCAAGAACATAACGCTAAGTGAAAGCAGTAGTCACAGAAGACTATATATCATATGATTACATTTATATGGAATTCCATTATGTGAAATATCCAGGGAAGGCCAATCTATGGAGATAGAAAACAAATTAATGGTTGCTTGGGGCTAGGGACTGCAAATGGGCACTAGGGATCTTGCTGGAATAATGGGAATGTTCTAAAACCGGATGGTGATGCCAGCTCCACAGCTCTGTAAAGTTGCTAAACATATGTGAACTGCACTCTTAAAATAGGTTAATTTCATGAATGTAAATTATACCTCAATAAATTATACCTCAATAAATCTATTTTTAGTATATATGCTTGCTAATCTCTTTCTTTGAACTATTTTCCTCCTGCTTGACTACTTGGAAAACTTCTAGTCCTTCTTCAAAATTCATCTCATCTGTAAAACTTTCTCCCAGCATTCCGCCAAAGCAAAATTAGTTCCCACTTTGCTCCACTTCTCTACTTTGACATATCTTGATTACAGTCCTCATTAGATTTTGACAGAATTATTTCTCTCCCTTGCTCCTCTGTGCTTCTTAAAGAAAGAGAGTAACATGCCTGGCATACATTAGGCACTCAGTAAGTATTTGGTTAATGAATGAATACATGTTCATGAAATAGTCAATTCCATTTAGCTAAAAAAAATAATTATTGAATACCTACTATATACAAAACACTCTAGAAAGATAAAATGGGAATGTTTAGCCAAAGTCATATATTGGTAGAGAACAGTGCACCCCTCTTTTTGAGTACTTATTATGTGCCATGACCATTATCTTGTTTAATTCTCCTACCTACTCTAAGAGGTCAGTATCCTCTCATCTCCATCTCACAGATGAGAAAACTAGGCTTAGAAAGGCCCCAATCACCCTGCTGGTTGAATCCAAACCAGTGCTCTGGTCACTCTGCTCTGTGGATTCTCCATAAAAGTGAAGCAATAGTGCTTTCTTTTAAGAGTTTATAAAGCATTGTCTTTACTAGGACAAACTTATAATGTGGTATTTCAAAGGTTGAATGTGTCTGGATAAATTCTTGTTTGTCTTTGGCTGTTTTCTGTGCTCCTAGTAATTGTACGACTTGCTAAAATATTTCTATTATGTCACACAAAAAATAATGTGATATTGTATGGAATTATGCTATGTTTTTCATTCAAATTCTACCTTATTCAAGCTCTTAATTATAAATACTTCTCCAGTAAAGGCCAAAAAGGTGATATATTATTATCCTAGCATCCTATTAATTTGCATTGTTACTTGCCATGGAAACAAAGATTTTTGTTTTCTCTTACTAGAAATAAACATGTTTATCACACCAGAAAAAGTTTTCTATGTAATTGTCTTGATAAAAAAATAATAATAGCTGCTATATCCACCTAAGTAGCTACCATATGAGTAATTCAACTGACTGAAAACCTGTTTGCCTAAAGGTTTTAAATCAAGTCTATGCTGTCTCAAAAATTAAAGATTTGACACCGAAATTTTCTGAAAAAAATCTCTTGGTGGGTCAAAGGATTACTTAATTGGGATGAATTATGGGCGCCTGGGTGGCTCAGTTGGTTGGGCGACTGCCTTCGGCTCAGGTCATGATCCTGGAGTCCTGGGATCGAGTCCCGCATCGGGCTCCCTGCTCAGCAGGGAGTCTGCTTCTCCCTCTGACCCTCTACCCTCTCGTGCTCTCTATCTCTCATTCTCTCTCTCTCAAATAAATAAATAAATAAAATCTTTAAAAAAAAATTGGGATGAATTATAAAAAGCCTACTGAAATTTAAAAAGTAAAAACTAAACATTACTGGGCTCATATATCTCCAATGCACCCACATCCTGCCCACAGGATCTCCCTCAGTCTAGACCCCTGGAATTCAAGTGTGGCCCCCAGACCAGCAGCAACAGCATTTACCTGGAGCTCCTTAGCAATGTCAAACATCAAGACCCCAACCCCAACTTACCAAATCAGATTCTGCATTTTCACAGAATCCCCAGAGATGCTTCTGCCCCTTAGTTTGGAAGCACTGCTCTAGATAGATGCATGATGCAGATGATATGCCTCTGCAACTCTCCTCATCCAACAAATCCCACCTTGAACCTTATGTCTTCCCAACAGAATCATTCACAGTCCCACCACCTGAAGTTCTTTCCTAATCCCCCATTTCACCACCTAAATCATCCCCCCTTCCTTCTTTCCACTCCCTCCCTCCCACCTTTCTTCTTCTCACTTCTTCCTTTACTGGTTTATTGTCTGTCTCCCTCTACTAAAAAGGTAAGCTCCATGAGAACAAGGACGAAGTTTGTCTTAATCACTGTTTAATAACCTTCCAGAACATTGTCTGGGTCATAGTAGATGTTCAATAGGCATGTGATGAATAAATGAATGACTCTATCAAAAGGTGATCTGTTTGTACACCATATCAGGGATGAAAATCTTACTTGTCCATCTGCTTAACCAGTGTATCATTTCTTGTAATTTCCTGATTAATATTAATACCTTAGAGTATTTACACACACCTACATTTCATGTATAACATTTTAACAGGTAAAAATGTCCACCTGATAGTGGGAGGGGAAGAATGAAGCGGGGGAAATCGGAGGGGTAGACGAACCATGAGAGACGATGGACTCTGAAAAACAAACAGGGTTCTGGAGGGGAGGGGGGTGGGAGGATGGGTTAGCCTGGTGGTGGGTATTGAGGAGGGCACATTCTGCATGGAGCACTGGGTGTTATGCACAAACAATGAATCATGGAACACTTCATCTAAAACTAATGATGTAATGTATGGGGATTAACATAAGAATAAAAAAAAAAATGTCCACCTGAACTCTATTTCCAGAGCCTTATATAAAATATCCAGAGAAGTATCTAAACATGAGTGTGACTATAAAGTAATGAATTAATTTCTCCAAGTCATACAGGAAAATCAGTCTCATTAGTTCTATAGCACATTGTTACCAAAATAGCAAGGTCAAAGATAATTAACATAAGATTTCTAATAAAATAGTTTATTACCTTAAGTGTTAATGGTGATATTGAAAGTTTGTTTTTTGGCTTCCTCATATGTAAAAATAACAGGGCCATTTCTAAGTAGGAGTCTCTTATCAACCTAAAATTATATAACATTGTACTTATTAAATAGCTTCACCATTCATAATCATTTTGCATCATTTTCCACAATTTCTGAGCTAATGAAAGGGAAAAATAGAAAAAACCAGTATCTGTCCCAAACTCACACCTTCTTTTCATAGCACTTTTGGCATAGACACCAGTACCTTCCTCCCTACTGAAATTGGAAGCTCTTGAAGAGACATTCTACCCTGTCCTGTGCTGGCAACACTCCATGACATGACTGCTCTGAAGCCCAGCATCAAGACCATTCTAGAATAGTCCAGCCCACAAGGCACTAAAGAAGTGAACGTCAGGGCTGAAGGAATCTGCCTTGCAAAGCAGATCTCTCTTTCTATCCTCCTACACTAATTAAAATAGAAAGAGACACACAGAGTTATGCAGAAAGCAGTGATTTGGTATGGGTTAGATCTGTGTATTTGCTATTAAACCTGTCAGTTGAGGCCATTTAAATCAGTATAGTTTGCATCTAGTAGATGATCAGTAAATGACAGGAATCATCATCATCACTCTTCTCATGGCTAAAATAGCCACAATAAAATTATATGAATGTATTATGCAAATATGTATTGTACATAAGTTATAAATATAGGTATGCTTATTCTCAAACTTAAGATGATTTTTATATAGAATTAAGTTGGCCAGCCCTGGTCCTGTTGACATAGTGAACATCCACATAAATCCTTTCTAGATAAAATTTCACATCCATGGGAGGCTGCTAGAATCCTGGGACAGACAGGAGATGGATGTGAGTAAAGACTAGAAGCAAATTCACAGTCCCGTATGCCACCGTGATAACTGCCATCATCAACCATCACTGTAAACAAGGCCTTGGATCAGAGCCACGGTCAACAATCTTGAAAAGGAAGTCAGTAAACCTGTTGGACAATGGACCCCAGTGAATGAGTCCTGCGGTGGGAAGGGGGTCTCCCAGTCATCCCAGCCTTGAATGTTCAATGCACTACCAAAACATGGGGCTTAAATCAAAACATATACTGTTATAAAGATGGAAAGGTTTTTTTTACCCTGAGTTTTGATCATTTCTCAAGCTTAGCTGTATAGCTTCAAATAAACTCTCAAGTTGTAAACTTGGAGATTTCTCTTCCATCAATATTTGACGTTCTATTTTGCCTGAAAGAATAAAAAAAATACACAAAAAATGTTTTTTCCTTTTTCTATCATTTAGAACTTCAGAATAAATATTTCATGCTGGAACTTCAGAAAACTGGATGTTCTGTCCTTTTTGCCCATCTGTCTGTTGTTTTTGCTGTAAGGTCAGCTAATAGTGAAAGATCTTCTGCTTCCTTCCCCAGGAGTCTCCAGGCTCGCCCTGCCTTTAGTTAGCAACATTGAGTCAAAGCCTCCTTTGGGGGCTTCCAGACACAAATGTTCTTATCTTATTTTTCTATTTCCTTACTTTGTACTTTCCTTTCCTCTGTAGGGCTCATTCCCTTTGTCTACATCCATGTCCTCTTTCCTCTGTCTAGTATTGCAGATATCATAGAAAACATCTCTGTTAAAATAAATCCTAAAAAGTCAACAAACACTTGAAAACAATCACAAATGATCCAAATGCTTTAGGGTTCACCCAGCTCTCAGGCCTCATTGTAAGCCACAGCCTTCACTGGAATGGCACTTCTGTACCCAAAAGGGCATGAAAGGGAAATCTTTTATCACTATGAAAATGATTCACAGTTTTCACGCAGCATGTGAATACGGCACAAAGCCTCCCAGTGTTAAGTTCACATCTAGGTACTATCATTTAGTAGCTGCTGACCTAGAGAAAGTTACTCAACCAGACTGTACCTGATTTTCCTCATCTGTCAACTAGGATTGGCCATGCATATCCTATAGAGCTGTTGTAAGAATTAGCAATATGAGATGTTAAATACTGGCTACTACAGTGCCTTGCATCTAGTAGATGATCAATAAATGACAGCAATCATCATCATCACTCTTCTCATGGCTAAAATAGCCACAATAAAATTATATGAATGTATTATGCAAATATGTATTGTACATAAGTTATAAATATAGGTATGCTATAGCCACTTGACTTAAGTGGGTTTGTATCTTTTATAGAAATTAACTAAAATGCCTAGCTAAGGAATGAAATTATGCATAAAAAATGTCTTCCAAGCATTATTTAAGAAACATTATTTATAGCTAATTGGCCAATGATGACATTTTTGAGTCAAACATGAAATTTTGCATAAGGAGGGTCAATTATAATCATAAAAGAAACTAAGAAGTAGCACTTTCTCTCCCTTTCTTGATATAAACTTAAAATGAGCAATGTTCTCTTTATCCCAAACTAAGTCTGGCAGAGGTACCAATGTCTTTGCATCACTAAGCCCTTTGTAAAATCTGTATTTTTTATAGTCACTGACCAAGTTTTCAAGAAGTCTATTGTTAATAGGAAAAAAAAAAATTCCACAAACTTTATCATAGTTCTGACCCCAAGTACATCTTACCTTTCTGAAAAAGAATTTCAGCTTCCACCTCATGTTCTTCTGTTGCTGATACCTGACAGAGCTTCAGTGCTATTTCAAAAAGATGAAGGGCAGGGAACCACTTCGAGGGATCCTTCTTTTTACTGGTATAATATACTTGTTTGGCCATTGTATGTCCTACAAGGAACAGGTTGTTCATAACAAGCCTCCAAGTTACCAGACCTCTCTCACCACCAGTTCTATGAAGAACTCTGGTACTCTTTACTTTTTAGTATCTAAGAAATATTTTCTTAAAACTCAATACCCAAATATTTCAATGAACTATAACAGTAGCCCTTTGCAACTTTATCTTTGATAAATCTTGATATTTTCTCATTTTTAAAATGAAGGATAATTTCTCCAGTCTCTTTCAGTTCTAAAATTTCATTATGTTCTACAAAACAACTGTGTTCCTAAGATGAGGTTGTTAGCAGGGAAACATCTGGAAGTTTTATGAAGTTTTATATTGTTCCCAATAAAAATTTGCATGTATTAATAGGCAGTAATTTTGTTTCTATTCAGCTCTATTAGAGGTTGCTTGCTATGCATATTTTGTCATTGCAACTAGATGGAAAAAGCCATTTGGATAAGGGCCATGTGCTACACTTCTCGTGTGGTCCCATCATCACTTAACATAATGAAGGACTGCTGTATTCTTGAAGAGGCATTAGATTTAATCTGCATGCCCTCACAGACAGACAGACAGACAGATATCTATTTAGCATGTATTTTCCAATGCTGGATAAAATGGGAGGCACTGGAAAAAAAAATGAGAAAAGAGAAAAATAAGAGCTCAGGTTTATTAAGTGCTTTCTACAATCCAGGTACCCTCCCAAGGACTTAAGTATTTTCTCATGTAATCCTCCCAACTCCGGCTGGATTTCATTAGTACACTACCTTTACAGAGGAGAAAGCAGTGCAGAGTGAGGTTTGAGTAATTTGCCCAACATCACGTGACTAGTAAGTAGCTGGGCTGTGATTAGAACCGAGGCAAGTCAGGCTCCAGGACCCACACTCTAAACTATGACAAGAGTCAGATCGTGGAGCTTAGTGTTTAATGGGGAATGAGAATGTCCTGAGCAGCAATTAAAATACTGTGTGGTCAACAATGTGGCAGGGAAAGCACAGGGTGATGTGGTGGCAGGTTACAGGGGCCTTCGCCCAGACCCCAGAAAGGCTAGGGAAGCCCTCCCAGGGAATGTGGCTGTTGGGGCTGGCAGCTGATGATCGCCTTGTCTTTTGGTAATTTTACAAAAGGAAAATGTTGGGATAAAGAGTAGAAGGCAGTGGGGGGGAAATACTTATCGATGGGAAAGTTCAATAGCACAGTGGAGAAATATAAACAGGAAGGTAGTGTGGGATTGCGGAATGATACAGTGGCTGGGTCCCAGCTGAAGCGCTGGGTTCGAGCTGGTCACTGGTGCTACCATGTCATTTGAGGCCTTGAACAAGTCCCAACATGCCTCTTGGGTCTTGAGTGTCTTCCTCGGAAAAATGAGGCAGTAGAACTAGAAAATATCTAAGGTCCCTTTGGGTTCTGAAATTTTCAATTCCAAAATGCTATGCCCTACAAAGAGTTTTCAAGAAACCAAGAACTTTTTGTAAATTTTCAGTTGAGAAATGAAAGGAAGGGTGGTGGAAAAAGTGTATCTCTCCCTCTTTCTCTCTCTCTTATCCAAGGAGATGGTATGGAGCCCTGACTCTGGACAAAGCAGGTTGGTAGCATGCTGCTGAGAAGATGGAGATGAAGAAACTGAGCCTTGCTTCCAGGGTGCTCCCAGAAGAGCAAGGAGGCCAGGCATGGAACAGTGAGAATCGCTACCACCTACAAAGCTGTTAGAACGAACTGGGTGCCCTTCTAACAAGGTACACAGTCGCTTCATCCCACAACAAGCCTGTGAGATTGGTATTTTTCTTAACCACATTTTATGAGAGAAGAAACTGAAGCACAGAGGAGTTCAAGTGACCTGCTCAAAGAAAGTGGACCAGAAATCTTTCTGCAGAGTCCGTGCTCTTCACCCCAACAGTGACCAATTGTGAGTAAATCCCAGGCAAGGATATGCTAACATCATCTGTCCAATACAACCTCATATTTCAACACAGCTCCTATTTTTATGTGTCTCACTTCTTGTTTCAAATTATACTACAGCTGTTTATTAATATAAGACAATAATATCAAGTATCTTCATGTAATTTAAGCAGGTATATATATGTACTATATATGAAGTATGTATTATATATAATAAAGTATTAATATATAATAAAAGTACTTGAATTGTCTTCTAGATTTTTGTGAAAATTAGGAAGACACTTGTTACAGAAATTACCAACAGTTTCCTTTCTCTGTCCCCCTAACTGGATAACGGGCTCTGTGAGGGCAGAGATGGTGACTGGTTCCCTCTTACATCCCCACTCCCCAGCATCATCCTTGCAACTTTCTTCACTCCTATTATACAATTAATCAGTAATCTACTTTTTCATCTTATGAGAAAGCTCAAAGTTTTGCCATTATTTGGAAAAATAATCTCAAATAACCATGATGTTTATTTTTGGTTTTATAAAAACAATCTCAAAGTGCCTTTTTCTGTCAGAGGCTTTCACAAAGAAAAAACAATTACTTAAGTGGCTCTATTCTTGTGATGCAATCTATATGCTCACTATAAAGGAAAACTGTTGAGAAAGCATCAGATCAGATGATTTTATGCTTCATAATATTGAAGTGCTCCTGTTTCCAATAAATCTCAACTCTGTGAAAAAGAAGTTGTGAAACTGATGTTATTTTGACAGAAAATCTGCTTTTGGTTTTGTTTTTTAAGTCTGTATATAATATAATATAACAGAAAGCAAGCTGTTCTGCCTCAAGTGAGTCTAAAAAACGGTGGCACTATTGTCACTGAGTGGTGACACATCTTCAAGATTAGGAAGTCATGAAAGCAGAGAATACATTTGATTTAACACAATCTGTACTTTAAGCTCTTGTAGCAATCAAATATACTGATAATATAACAAATTGTGGACTAAAAATGCACAAAAATAGCTCTCCTGGGATCAAATTGCTGGAAGGAATTCTAGAGGTCAGCTAGGCCAGCCAAATTTCATAAATAAGGCAACTCAACAACGTAGAGGTGATGCAATTTACCCAAAATAGCAAAATTCCTATCTGATGATGATGATGATGATGATGATGAATCATATAATAATAATAATCAATAATCATGAGCGGGAGGAGCAGAAGGGAGAAGATTCTGGACAGATGATGATTTGACCACACCTCTGTTGCCCTCCCTTCTCCATCCTAGTCCAACCATCAGCCTCTCCTAAGCTGAGCAGCCGCTGGTACAGGAGGCAAATGGGCCCCAAGAGGTGAAGGTAATGTTTCAAAATGTAGGTTTTATTATTGTTCAGGTGTGATGAGGTCAGCAGGCCAGGTGACAACTACCACTGAAAAGAGAGTTTGTTACTTACACTTCCCAAGAGGATGGGGCACACCACACCATAGAGAAAAGCACAAAAGTCAGTCAGGAGCAAGGGGAAAATGTGGACAAGAACCTTTATTCTGGATTTTAGGAAGGGGTGATTAGGTTAGGGTAAGCAGGCTAAGCAGGTTTAGGATTGGCTAGTTTGAGTAATTTCAGTGGGCTCTGCTAGTAGTCTGATACCTGTCCCCAGGGTGATTAGGGCAGGAAAATAGTGCCTCGGCAACGTGTCAGAGCCCAGCAAAGGACAATAAGGGAGCCCAAAAATGATTCAGAGGATGGGCTCTGGAATAATCTGCATATAAAAGGCATGTTTACAGGACAGTGGCTTGCTAATCTCTAGGAATTGGCTAGCCCTGGGAAGTCCCTCCCTGGTCAGCAGGGCCCCAGATGTCAAAGCCTCAGAAACACAGAAATTAAAAAGGCATGATTAATATAGGTTAGAACAGAGAGCTGCTACCAGGTTTTCTGCCCTCTGAGCTGGGCAAAAGCTGGGGAGCTAGAGGTAGGCAGCCTTGGGTCAAAGACCAGAGAGGGTGTCCTAGAGAAAGCTTGAAAAATCTGTGAGCTCCTAAGGAGGACAGTACCGGTTGGTTCCACTTTGGTTCCCAAGGGCTATACGCCTCCTATTTCCTGCTCCAACAACTCCCATTAGGTGCACTTGTGGCTGGCTCCAGGCTACCCTTCAATCTAGGCTTCACCCAGCAGCCAGGGTAATCTTCTGAAACATAAACCATCCCAGCTCACCTCCTCCCATGAGGCGGCTCCTAGTCCACTCTCATCAGGCTGCACTGGTTTCCCAAAGTTCTAGAATAGGTCAAGCGTGTCCTGACCTCAGAACCTACAACTCAAGGCTCTCTCTGCCTCTACCATGCAGAACTAGTCACTTGCAATTTAAGGTTTAGGGTTAAATACCACTTCCCCAGGGTGCTCTGCCCCAATGACTCGCTCCCTTCATTATTCTTTATCAGCAGAATTCATCCACATCTTTCATAAAACTGACCATGATTTATAATTACATACCTACACATAATTCAGTACCATACATAAGCTTTCTATATCCTCACTGATTTTCTGTCTGGTAGTTATCAAATAAACATTTTATTTTATACAATATTTATCTTATTAAATTTTATAAATGTTTACAAAATTTTAGAAATATTTTACAAATGTTAATATTTATAATATAATATGCACTTCTCCATATGGTTTGTTTACTTGCTTATTTCTGTCTCCCACACTAGGATCAGGGACTATCTCCATTTAATCTCCAGTAACTTCCCAGGACCTCACACAGAGTCTGGCACATGGTAAATAATCAAAAACTATTTGTTAAAATAAACGGAGCCTAGGTATTCATAAATATTGCCCCATTTGAATGCAATCCTATGACAACGTGCCCGAAAATAAAAATTTTTCATCAGTGACTTGAGAGTAATATATGTTTAAGTGTTCTTACCAATTCTCATTTTTGTTTTGGCCAATAACATGACATGAGGAAGATAGATATTTTTCAAAGGCTGTAATGGACTTGCATAGTCAGTGTTTGATAAAGGAAACTCAATTGTCTCTCCAAAAGTTAGCATCTGTAAAAGGAACATTGTAGTTAGGAACTAGCTAATGTGGTTTGGAATAAGAAGACAGAAAAATAAGTTTCCAAGTCTTGAGGATACAAAAGCATGCTTACCTGTTCAATAAGAATGTTGTGAGACTGAATCAACAAATGTAATTTTTCTGTTTTTAAAGGAGTTTCCTTGAATTTCTCGGCTTTTGTTAAGTCATCCAGCAAAAGCATGCTTCTCACCAGGGTTAAATGAGATCGAGGAGAAATAAATTCACTTTCTTCAAGCAAATGTATTATCGCCTATTAAAATAAAATTATTCCTTTTGATAGTCCCATTTCCAATTCACTGAAACAAGAGCTAGCCAAACTGTTATGCAGCATTCAGCACCTAATGGAATTTAAAATTCTCTCCTTTTGTTCTAATCAGAATCAGTAGTTAAATATCAATGTGAGGGGCGCCTGGGTAGCTCAGTTGGTTAAGCGACTGCCTTCGGCTCAGGTCATGATCCTGGAGTCCGGGGATCGAGTCCCGCATCGGGCTCCCTGCTCGGCAGGGAGTCTGCTTCTCCCTCTGACCCTCCCCCATCTCATGCTCTCTCTCTCATTCTCTCTCTCAAATAAATAAATAAAATCTTAAAATAATAATAAATAAATAAATAAATAAATAAATAAATAAATAAATAAATAAATAAACAAATATCAATGTGAGTGAGGTTTCCTTCCTACCTGAAGGTTGGTTATGATGTCTGCCTTTAGATGCTTTTCTTGGAGGCCAATGATTACAGCTTGCATCAAGAACTCGGCCTGTAGCTCCCTGTCACCTGCACTTTTTGCCTCCTCGCACACTTCATTGATGAGGCTGACGTAATCTATCATGTCGTTTTCTAAAGTAAATAAATGCAGTTATTTAAAGTACCCTGGGAAAGTAAGAAATTACATACGCATAACACCCCCAATGTTCATCACAGGAATACTGTATAATACAGAAGGACAGGAAGATATAAAGATGGAAAACAGACTCTACACGAAACATGAAAAATAAATGTGTTGCAATTTGGGAGAAAGTACTTTAGAGTACTCCAGTGCTGCAAAAGTAAGGATGCTACATGAAAAAAATTAATGTGGAAGATGGAGAGAGATGGGTGGATAGATAGATTTACAAATAGACACTTATCAGTCACTGCAAGAACATGTATATGTGCCAGGCTATAATCTAAAACTTTATAAATTTAACCCATTTAAGACTGATAATAACCCTAAGAAGGAGGTACAATTATTTCCATTTTTACTGAGGAGTAAACTGAGGCATAGGGGGATTAAGAGACTTGACCAAGATCACACAGGGAGAATATGGTGGACCAAACATTTGAACCCAGAACAAGTACCTGGAGCCAAAGTCTGTGCTCGGGACCCCTACACTATGCTGCCTCCCTCAATGACAAGAAGACCTGCACGTTAGTATTTTGATCTCCTTGCCTGGTCTGCATACATCAGAAACCTAGATGCCATTTTCAGTGATACAAGGGACTACTGACATGATTATTCTTATTTAAGGACATGAATTTTTTTATTCTGGAAACAGATCAAGCTATAAAGTTAGAAAATGTTAATGTTGTAATAATAAAATGTATCTCAATAAAACCTCCATTACCTGAGTAAAACTAATGTTTATGAAAACTTGGCTTAAGAAAATAGGATATTTGTACCTGTCACCATTCCAATGCCATGAATCTGTGCAACAAATGCAGTCACCAGTGCTAAGCGGCACCTCAACCAGAGATGAATGTTGAAATATTCTCGAGAATTTAGGGAAACGGGATCTAAAAACTCGTTATCTTTATTTTCAGTAGCCTAAACAATACAAAAATGATGGTTATCTTGCCATTTAATAATGTTAAAGGTCTAGCCTAATGCTAAATGTTAAGAGAAGTGTCTGGTATTATTTAATACTATTAGATTTTTAATTTTGGAAATCTGTCTTGCACATTCTATAAACTATGAAAAATACACAAAATAAAATCATTCACAATCCCGCCATCCTTATTAATATTTGGTTATACTGATTTTCAACTTTTCTTTTCCTTTCTCTACCCATTGTAGACAATAGTTTTGCACTCTGAATTTTTCATTGCAAATTATATTATCAGTGGTGTCTATGTCTTCAAAAATTTTGTAAACATTATCTTAACGGCTGAAAAAAATTAAATAATGCTGGTTAATACTTATTGAGTACTTATTATGTTCCAGGCACTATGCCAAGTATCTTATACACATTATCTTATTTGATCTTCCCGAAAAGCCAAAGAGGAGTTATTATTTCTGTTTTACAGATGTGAGAATGGAGACCTACGAAGATTAAATATTTGCTTAAACCTGTACCTCTGAAACAAATAATATATGTTAAAAAAAAAAAAAAGAAGACAATAGCAGGAAGGGAAAAATGAAGGGGGGCAAATCGGAGGGGGAGATGAACCATGAGAGGCTATGGACTCTGAGAAACAAACTGAGGGTTCTAGAGGGGAGGGGGATGGGAGGATGGGTTAGCCTGGTGATGGGTATTAAAGAGGGCACATTCTGCATGGAGCACTGGATGTTATACGCAAACAATGAATCATGGAACACTACATCAAAAACTAATGATGTAATGTGTGGTGATTAACATAACATAATAAAAAAAAAGAAGAAGAAAAAATATTTGCTTAAACTCCATTACGTTTTGGCAGAGGTAGGATTCAAACTTGTGTCCTTCTGAATTTAGAGCCCCCCAGTCTTAATCCACTGTTGTATGTTGCTCATGTTCCAAACATGTATTATAAATGATTTCCCATCTTCATTACTGTACTTTACAAAGGGTTGACCAATGTTCAGAGCTCCTGAGAGGGAAGGACAAAGGCAAGTTTTCCCAAGTGGGGGCGGGGAATCCATTTTAGACATTTGGGAACTTTAAAATCATCTAGAACAATGCCCATTTGTTCTAGGAATTTCCTGCTATGCATCTCTGACAGCTCCAACCAATTGGCAACATGTAATATCAAGGAGTGGCCATCAGGACTTGGGGGAGGCTGGAATGTGGAGAGACAGGTGGGAAGCACAGAAGAGGAGGGTAAGCCAGCACTGGGAACAAAGTAAGAAGTGAACAGAGGCCTCAAGGCAGAACGGTGACTAGAATGGGCACATCAAGTACTCCAGAAGTCTAGGATTTAGATTAGCAATACAGGACAAAATGCCTATCCACACACCTTAATCTCTCAGCACTTACACTTCCTGTGACTACTGAAGAGCCACGTCACACTTAATCTGAATCAGGATTTCTCAACCTCAGCACTATGGATAGCCATGGAGGACGTTATAAGTTTAGCAGCATCCCTGACCTCCATGCACTAGATGACAGGAGCACCCTCTCTACTTGTAACAACCGAAATGTCTCCAGATGTTGCCAAATAACCCCTGGGAGGCAAAATAGCCCCCAACTGACAACCATTCCTCTAAGTCAATTTTTGAATTAGATTGCTTTTGAGCATTTTTATTTCTTTTAATATAGTAAGAAATGAGTTTCTATTTAGGATAATTAGTTTTGCTCATTTGTAATGACACTAGTTATTAGCAATTTTATTAGTAAAGCTTAAAATAATGAGCAAGGATTCTATGTGATGAATCTTTATGTTTTAATCCTAAACAACCCCTTTTTATTAAATTACTTGGTCTTATCAAACTCCAATAAAATGTCCAAGAATTCATGACACCAGTCGTCAAAGAGATTTCAGAGCTTTAATGTGGAAGAATTATCTATGGGAAATCCAAGGTAGGAAATAATGCAGGTGTCACACTGGTGATGTTGAAGTAATAAATTCAAAAGTGAAATGAAGAGCCAAATAAAGTGAAACAACTTTATTTGCTAAAGAAATCAGATCTAGAATACTGGAATGATATATCTGGCGGGACCTTAGTTATTATTACATTCAATTCCATCAGTTCACAGATGAGATTTAAATGAAAAGTTAAAATTTTTAATTAAAAAAAAATTTTTTTTTAAAGTTTAAGGGACTTGCCCAAGTATACCACTAAATGAAGAGCATAAGTGGGGCTTCAACACTTACCTTTTTACTCTGAATTCAAAGTTTTTTCTACTTTACCCCTTTATTTCATCCAAATAATTAGACAATTTCCTAGCATGCTAACAGTTATTACATAGTAAGTATTGTAAAGAGAAACATTAAATTCATACATACAGAAGCTCCTGGAGAGACAGAATTCTCTGTGTCATCTTGTACTCCCTTCCTTTTAAAAAGTTTTGAATCCTGGAGAAGTCTAAGCGTAGAAAATACTATTGCAGCACTAAAATAGAAAATATATTTTAAATCTCATTAGTACTGACAATCTCATTAATAAAATGAGCACATATGCATTTCATATGTATCACAATGTGGTTCTCCAGTCTTTCAAGGTTATAGAACTTTGTTACTTAAAGCTATACATTTGGAAACTCTTACACTAAATTATTGCTTAATCAGTGTCTAGAAGTACCAGAAGGCAGATGTACTAAACTAAGAAAACAGAAGTTAGGAGATAGGAATTCTCCTGACTTCCTGTTGCTCCATACATAAGTTTGTCTGCACTTTAAACCAATTTATAACTGATATCACACTTCTTCAAAATACTTAATAACATATATCGAGAGACTTCTTTTGAAAATCTATTCCAAAATGAAATCCAAAATGCGGAACAAGCTGTATACCTGAAGATGCTTTGTAGCATTATTTTATAACATGGGAAGAACTGGGCGAAAGCCAAATGGACAATATACCTATCTACCTAAGTCCCCACTTGAATAGTTAATAATCATATTTAACAGGTGTTATAGGTTGAACTGTGTCCTCTCAAAAAAAAAAAAGAAAGAAAGAAAGAAAGGGGGCGCCTGGGTGACTCAGTTGGTTAAGCATCAGACTCTTGATTTTGACTCAGGTCATGAACCCAGGGACATAAGACTGAGCCCCATTTTGGGCTCTGCACTCAGCAGGGGTTCTGCTTGAGATTCCCTCTCTCCCTCTCCCTGTGCCCCTCCCCCAATTTAGGTGCATTCTCTCTCTCTCTCTCTCTCTCTCTCTCAAATAAATAAATAAAATCTTTTTTTTTTTTTTTAAAAAAAAGGTATGTTGACGTCCTAACCCTCAGTACCTCAGAATGGAGGTAATCTGAAATGATCAAGTTAAAATGAGGTCATTAGGGCGGACACTATTCCAATATGACCGCTGTTTGTATAAAAAGGGAAAATTTGGACAGAGAGACAGATATACACAGAGGGAAGGTGACACGAAGACACACAGGGAGAAGACAGCCACGTGACTGGAGTGTTGCCTTTACAAGCCAAGGAATGCCAAGGATTACGGGCAAACACCAGAAGGTACATGAAGCAAGGAAAGCTTCTCCTCTAGAGCCTTCAGATAGAACCTGGCCCTGTTGACATTTTGATCTTGGAGCACTGACTCCAGGACTCATGAGACAATAAAATTCTGTTGGTGCTCTGTTATGGTGGCCCTAGGAAACTGATAGAATAGGTTAAAAGCAGGTCCCCTGGCTTTTGCCTCCTACACCAAACCTGCCCTTCTTCCCTTGTTTTCCATCCCAGAGGGAGAGTCCAGATCACCATCGCTTCCTCACTAACTCATGCTCTATATTCAATCCATCAGCAAGTTCCGTCAGCTTCACCTTCAACATATGGGTACCAGCCAGCAGCTCCTCACCTCCTCCAGGGCTAGTGCCTTCATCCAAGCCACCATGATCTCCAGGCTGCATGAATGGGAGCTTCCTGATCGGCCTCCTTCTCTGGCTCTTGTCCCTGCAGCCCTGTTCTCCACACAGCGGCCACAGCGACCCCATC
Organism: Mirounga leonina; assembly: GCF_011800145.1. Classification (NCBI taxonomy): domain Eukaryota; kingdom Metazoa; phylum Chordata; class Mammalia; order Carnivora; family Phocidae; genus Mirounga; species Mirounga leonina. The sequence goes on from NW_023270739.1 coordinate 20,879,663, forward strand.
AAGAGGCAAATCAGATCCTACCACCTCCCTCCATATATATTTCAGAGGCCCCCTGTGTCCCTGGACTGTGGTCGGTACACTTCTTCCTATGGGTCAGTTACTGAGGTTTCTGGCCGAGTATATGCTCAGCTTCATACGTGTCCACAGATGCTTGTGAAAAGGTACAGTGTTTGTAGGTTCCCAGAGTGTGTACATATGCTCAACTTTTAAATTATATTTTTAAACCCTCTTCTTTTTTGTCTATATGTTGTATTAAAAGCTGAAAACAGGGGCACCTGGGTGGCTCAGTTGTTAAGTGTCTGTCTTGGGCTCAGGTCATGATCCCAGGGTCCTGGGATCGAGCCCCGCATTGTCCTCTCTGCTCAGCGGGAAGCCTGCTTCTCCCTCTCCCACTCCCCCTGCTTGTGTTCCCTCTCTTGCTGTGTCTCTCTCTGTCAAATAAATAAATAAAATCTTAAAAAAAAAAAAAAGCTGAAAACATTGTGCTAACACACATATTCTGTCCACAGAGATTTTCTCTTTTTTCTTTTTTTCTCCACAATCCTTTAAACAAACAATAACTGGCATTTACTGAGTGTTTACCACCTGTCAGGTGCTGTGTTAAGTGTTTTGTGTGAATTACTTAATCTCCACCACAAACCTACAAGGTAGATACTATTATCATTACTTGATAGATCAGGAAATAGAGACAGAAATATTAAGTGCCTTGCCTAAGGTGACACAGCTAATAAGAAGAGGCAGGATTAGAACCCAGGCAACTGGCCTGAGCCTGCACACTTCACTGCTGCCGATAGTGTGGCCTCCGTCTTTCCGCAGTTCTAACAAGTTTGGTTTGGTTTTGGTATACTGTTACTCGTTGCCATGTTTATGGCGGCTACATAGTCATTGTTGACTGCACCCTTCATCAACACAAAGGCCCTCTCTGTCCACTTGACTGCCTTTTGCTTTACATTCTACTCTGCAGACTTCATGAAATAGTATCATTCTGAGGATCAAATGAAGTATTTGTTTTTTCACTTGTTCTCCTATTGGCAAGGAACAAATCTAAGGGCTGTGGATACAGTTGCTGCCTTCACGGAGTTGACCTTCTTGTAAGAGTGGGGTGTGCTTAGCACATAGGAGTACTTAGCAGATACATGATGCTCAGTGCACACTAGCTGTACTCATTTCGTGTATCGAGTGGGCCAGGCATATGGGGGGGAACCAAGCTGATTTTCTTCTATGTTAGTAACTAGAATATAAAGCTTCCTGCAATTATTGAATTTTAAATTCCCAAGATTCTACTGAGTCATTAAAATGGTTTAGATATTTGTAGAATATTTTCTAAGGTATGATTTGTGATTATATAACCTCACTGGTTTTTACTTAAAATAAAACTAAACAGGGGCACCTGGGTGGCTCAGTTGTTAAGCGTCTGCCTTTGGCTCAGGTCATGATCCCTGGGTCCTGGGATCGAGCCCCGCATCGGGCTCCCTGCTCCACGGGAAGCTGCTTCTCCCTCTCCCACTCCCCCTGCTTGTGTTCCCTCTCTTGCTGTGTCTCTCTCTGTCAAATAAATAGATAAAATCTTTAAAATAAAATAAAATAAAACTAAACAAACAGCAAGAAAACAACAAAAGATGTAACACAGAATGAGTACGTATATGGGAATGCAATTTCCTCTCCCTGACACCCTTCCCCACTCAAGCGTTCACACCAGTTTCGAAGGCCCCTTGTTTCCTGCGCAGCTTCAGAGGTGAGCACTGTATGGTTCCGAAAGGGCCCGGGAAGAAGGACGGACGTGGTGCCCACCTCATCATTCTGATTCTGAAGGCTAAATTCTGACTTCAAGAGAAATGAGGTATGAGGTTTAGAATCTTGCTAACCCAAAAACTTAATGAATAAAATATAAACATGCTAGTATATCCTAATCCTCCTGGTGCCACGTAGGTGCACAATGGAAAATTTCTAGTTTCTGCTCTCCACCAGAGAGACAGAAAGTATAGGAGGATTACTCACTATAAACACTCTGAAATCCCCAAGGAAGGAGGTTTCATTCTGACACAAAATTAAAAGGCTCAAATGTTATCCCATTTAGACAATAAATCAAATATAAAAGAGAACGGAAAGGAACTTATTAAAAAAAAAAAAAAGATAGGACTCTGAGAGAGGCATCCCTAAAAGAAGTAGAAATACAGTTGGAATAACTTTGATCCCATTTATTTCTTATTAACATTCATGACAAAAATGGTCAGTTTGTTCTCATAAAATCCATGCAGCTCACTCTACCTGTCACCCTAGGGAATGTGCCTTTCAGTTTCCTTGACACATAATTTTATTAGAAGTATCATAAAATGTCAAGCTAACCATCATTTGGGAAAGGGACTGTCCAACACTCAGCAGTGCCCAAACCGAAGCTTGTGGGGGGTAAAGTTCACATAAGAAAAACTCATTCATCTTGACAGTAGGCTTCCCCAAATGACAACTCCACTGCAAAAAGGCAATAACATCAAACTCTTTGCAGGTTTTGTCCCAAGGGCCAGGTTCATGTATTTAAAATAGGAGCGATTCTGATACACTTGCACATTATTTGCGTATGTCTATCTGGTTTTCAAATTAAAGTTCTACAATGACATTCCTTTCTGTGGCCATTTTGTAATTTTATTTTCTTATTTCCTTCTTCCTTCCTAAAAAAAAAAAAATCACTCATGTCTTCCATGGGTGTAAGACATGTGGAAGGCTGAGGATGGAAGGTAAACAGCAAGAACCATTTTCTGGGGTGGCTATTGCTCTCTAAAATAGTCTGGAGAAGAGTTCCATATTCTTCTACAGGAAATCATATAGTCATGTTTTAGAGGGAGAGGGAGATGATGTATTTACATATATATATATGTATATATATATGCAAAGCATATATTTTCTATTAATAAATCACCTAGTAAAAATTCCTGTTCTTCAAATTTCAAAAGGGAAAATGGTACATTATTATGCTAATAAGCCCATTTACTATCAATCAACTACCACTGTATTTTTCTTAAAAATAGCTACAAATGTAACAATCCTCTGAATCACTGTGTCTCAAGCTTTTTTGTTTAGCTCAGCAGTCTTTATATCCTTAAAAATTATTGAGAATCCCCAGAGCTCCATCAATATTTACCATATTGGAACTTTAACTTCATTACTATTTATTAATTCACTTTAAAATAAAGACAATAAACCCATTACATGTTCACATCAATAATGCATTTTTATGAAAACATCTATATTTCCCAAAACAACAACAAAAATGGTGAGAAGAATGCATCATTTTGCATTTTTGCAAATCTCTTTACTGTCTGGCTAAATAAGAGAAAATCTACCTAATAGAAGACTTTCATATCTGTTTCTGTGGTCTGTTGTGACATATTGTTTTGATTGAAGTATATGAAGAAGACTAGGCCTCACAGAGATAGCTGTTGGAAATAGGAAGAGTATTTTCATATCCTTTTAAAATAATTGTGAATATTCTTCTTTGATATTATACCAAAATGTGACAAGTGATAGTTTTTTAAAAGTCTTTTGCAGTGTGAAAGCTAATACCACACGCTGATGAAATTTCCTCCTCTGTTACATTATAACCTATTGGTCTATCTTGTTACCCAGGATTTTGGAACATTATCCACTGGTGATTTGGAAAATATTAACTCCCTGATTATGCAAATCCCCTTGATGTTGAAACATTTCTTTATATAATTTTTTAAAATGATGCTTGTTAATCTTAATTACCACCAATCTCATCAGAACAATTATATAAGCATTAGAAAACTGTCAAGCTCATGGTGACAAATAGAAATTTTCCAAAACTCTCTTTTCCCTACAAAAGTTCAGATTTTATCATTAGCAACAAATACTATTTGTTGTTTTCCTAGAAGTGGCATGTTCATTTTGCTCATTTTCAATAAAATGCCTGTCAAATACCCAAGTCTGAAAAACCAGTTTGTCAGTTGGTTTTTCAAATAAAAACGGTGTTCCAAGAGACAAACTGCTTGTTTGGCTCTCATTTCAATCACGTATGTGTTCTTCCCCAAGACAACCATCAGACTTTGGTATGCAGCAAAGATGCTTTAGGTGTATTTCCCATTTAATATTTCCACAGAATATTAAATATATATTCAAGGATAGGGATTTATAAATGTAACAGATTCTACTGGTTCATCAAAAGCATTCTTAAATGAAACTAGGCCTTTTTTTTTAGGTAGGTTCCATGCCCAGTAATGAGATTAAGAGTTGGATGCTAACCGAGAGCGCCACCCAGACACCCCTGGCTTTTTTTTTTTTTTTTTTTAATTGCAAGTGTGCAGCAGTAAAGAATGCAACGACCACTAGTATGGTTTGGTGCCACTGGTGTGATTCCCAGTGAGATGCCAGGAGCATTGGTGCAAATAACAACACAATGAAGATGGTGAATGATATCGTAGTTTTGTTATAAAAATAGTTCTGGGGGCGCCTGGGTGGCTCAGACGGTTAAGCGTCTGCCTTCGGCTCAGGTCATGATCCCAGGGTCCTGGGATCGAGTCCCGCATCGGGCTCCCTGCTCCTTGGGAGCCTGCTTCTCTCTCTCTCTCTCTCTCTCTCTCTCTCTCTCTCTCTCTCTGTCTCCCATGAATAAATAAATAAAATCTTTAAAAAAATAAAATAAAATAAAATAAAATAAAAATAGTTCTGACCATACAGTTCCCCCTGAAAGGGTCTTGGAGACTCCCCTCGAAATCTGCAGACCACATTTTGAGAGTCACTGCTCCAAAATGGACTAAATGGATTTTTATCACTGTTTAGAAACCACAAAAATTATAAATGTCCAAAAATCTACACTGCTCTAGCATAAAATCAAATTTAGATGTCGTTAATCATGGGATGGTCTTCGGTCAAGGCTCACACTGATAAGACGGTTGTATGTTTCTAATCAAAGCAAAGTGAGATTTCTGCTGAATTGATTTCCCCTTTGCAAAAGCTACAGCTAGGCTTCTCCTTTTTCTCACAAAGAAAGCAGCTAGGCTTTCTTATCTGCCTGCCCAGATGTGGGGCAGAAGGGGGAGTGGTGGGGCTTGAAAGCTGTCAGCCATTGAACATCAAATTGGAGACATACTCTTTATTATAACCATACAATTTTAAAACGATAGCTCCTTCTCCTCCCCCTGTCTCTACTCCCAATATCTCCGTATCATGTATCATTTGTGACCATAGTATATAATTTACTTGCTTATTAAGTTCATAGTTTATTGTCAGCCTTTATTACCTCTTATAAACTCCATGAGGGTAGGGTTGTTCTCAATATTGTTAAATATTTTGCCTATATAGTATATATCCAGTATTGGGATATTGATATATCTCAAGAACCTAGAACGTTAAGTAACTAGCATATTGTAAGTCCCCAAAATCATTTTTTGAATGAATTAATGAATGGTAAGATAATAAACTTGTGCATTATTCAAAGAATCATTACTGAAATGTCAGACAGCCGCATGATAGAGGTATTTACCACAAATGACATGAGAAGTTCTTGAAAATATAGGTCTATATATTTTTTATTATCCCACTTAATTGTTTATATATCTTTCAGCATATGGATACAGGAACTATATTCTATTCATCTCTATATCTTCAGTGTCTAGATCAGAGCCTAACAGTGAAGTAGTTAAAGGATACTGGTTGGGTAAATGAGTGAATCAATGAACAAGTCAAATGAAAGATCTGACACTAACAATTGCATAACATTTAAATAATCATCTACCCAAAACTGTTTCTTAAATGGTTTAGTAAAACATAATTCAGAAAATGTTACTTTTTAATAATAGAGCTTGTTTTTAATATTAACTATACTGCAGTTAAAATCAAAAAATAAAAAATACATAAATAAATAAAATTAAAAAGCAAAGCTCTCTTAATTTGTTCATTCTCTGTATAAAACATCCTAGCTGTATGCTTTAATAAAGCAATCATTTTGTTTAGAACTGTAGTTTTAAGGGTAATAATATATGAAAACTCCCCTGAAAAAGAAAATACAAGTAAGCTCTATTAATACTGGAATTTATAAAACGCACGTAAGATTTAGGTATATTTGACAAATTAGGGTGAGGAAGAAATTCTCTTCTGTGCCTGAAGAGACTCACCTGTATGCCGCCCGGTGTCTCTGCAGGGCGATTGCCGCCAGCTGAAGCCTGGCTTCCACCACAATCTCCAACTCACCAGCAGAACACTGAGAGAGGTTCTTGTGGCCTGGATGCTCTATCTCTGACACAAGAACGTTTAGTCTGCCCTCAGCTTCTGTCAGGAGAATTGACTAAAGAAAGAGCACCACACAATCACGTAAGTCCAGAAACAATACAAGTAATATCTCACCCTTATTCATCCAGGTGTTTTTCATGTGCTGAGAAAAGTAACAATGAATGGAAGACCAGATAGGAAATTTGAACATAATCATCAGAGAAGCGTGCTCAGCAAACAGGAAAAAGGCAACAGGAAGTGGAAAGGAGAGTAACGGCAAGAGTAAGCATGTATCACAGTTACCCTTTATTGTATGCACAGCCAGTGCTCATTACTCACAGTATTTAAACTCTTCTATAAAGTGACTGCAAATACTGAATTAGCAAATACTGAAGCATTGCTCCTAGAGGTAATACAAGGATAGGTTCCTGTGGGCCTCGGGTCACAACATTTTTGCCAACTGATTCACACATAACTTTGTTTAATGTGTGCTTATATTTAAGGACACATTATTTAATAAATACCATAAATTCACTAACCTTGAACTAACAGCTCTAAAACTCAAGCCTGACGTTTATCTAACACATTTATTTTCTCCATAAAGCACATCACAGCCTTCTTACATTTAGGAATACTAAACAGTATTTCAGCACTATGCTTAGGGGCCATTTCAAACAGTGAAATCACCAACGAAAAGCACAAAAATGCAAAAAAAAAAAAAAAAAATGTGGCAATAAATAGACCATGGAAAGGATACTTGTTTACAGTATGAGGGTAGAAACAAACAGAGCACTGCCTTGTCCAACTCAGCTGGGAATGTGTGTGTTGGGCAACTCAAATTTTTCTGTGCTCTGTGATGTTCACAAATGACCACAAATGAGCCACGAGTATCAATACTGGAGTTATAAGTAAATTTTAGCAGATAGGCAAATTAGCAATTACTGAATCTGGGAATAATGAGAATTGGCTGTATTTCAAGTTAAACTATGGTCATCTAACTGGTAATGTGAAGATAATGAGATTTTACAATTGACAATCAATAGTAAATAGCAGCCTGGCATGGCAGAGGAGAATGGGACCAGCCAATCTTTCAAGAAACAGGTCTCTAAAAACTTGTTTGTACAGTAAATATTATATAAGTACTAGGACACCTTAGTATAATGGTTAAGAACACCATCTGTATTTTATTAGTTGCGTGGCATTAGTGAATTTTTTTCTAAGCCTCAATTTTCTCATGGTTCAGCACAACATAGTTCAAAAATGATTAATACCTACATCACAGAGGTGTAAGAATTAATCATGCAAAGTGCCTGTCATGTAGTAAGCACTGAATAAATGGTAACGGTTTGTGTTGCTGTTGTCATCACTCTTATTATTAGGAAATGAGAAACAGGGCGTGGAATACTCAAATCTCATCAAATAATGAATCATATTTTCCACAGTGCCTTAATCAGGTTGTAAAGTCAAAGTCTGACAACCTCTGGGCATCTAATTTTCTCATGAGAAGTAGGCTCCATCTCTCGCCTCAATCCATGCTTATGCAAGAAAAGCTACTCGGTCTCCTGAGAGCAAACACAACCCTGAAAGCGAGCCTGTCCAGGGCCTATTAGTGGACATTTTGGTAACCAATTTAGTATGATTTGAAAAATCTTCCAAACTTACCTTCACTGTGCTAAAAGTGAAGTCATCTTTCATTTTTACAAACTGACCAAGTGAGCTTCCATCATCCTTTAAATATAGCTCTGTAAGACAGAAAATTTTGGAAGAACCAAGGATATCTGTGGTTAACTTAAATATTAATTCTAGTTTACAAAACTCATCATGAGTTGGGAAACCATCCATAAATTTCATATTTTAAAAAACCCACAATGATAACTGGAAATACTATTTTATCAAATGGTCCCTAAATATCATATATTCAAAGATTGAGGATGATTTTTTACAGACAATTTTTTTCAGACAATTCTGAAAGGATCTTTAGGATGCTTGATGATATTCTTTAAATTACTGGCTACTGATACAGAGTAATGGTTCCTCCCCTGGACCACTGGGGAGGACCCTTTCAGGTCCCCAAAGTATTTTGGGTCTTCCAGATATTTATAACATTTCAATAAGATCTCCTTGGAAATGTCAGTTCTATTGATTTGCATAAGCCTCTCATACTAAGAGCAGAGAGTGAGACCATTTGAAATAGCACAGTCCACTAGATCCACAAGTATCTCAAAATACCGAACCACAATCTGAAGGTTGTCCTTATTCTGAGCCAGGGAAAACTGAGATAATTGAGATCACAGACTCTGCCTGCTTTAGTAAACCTGACTTCTAGAATATAGGAGAGAGAGAAGAAAAAAAAAAAAAAAAACCCACGACTGGGAATTACTGCAAAAAATACCCACCTAAAGAGACTAAACTTGTCAAGGAAGAAAAGGAAGTCTAAAATAACATGGAATTGAATACCCTTGCCTTCCCCTCTTCTTCCAACTCCTACCTACCTGGCTCTTCTCCTAAAATAGGGGGCTCTGGAGTGAGAGGTCAGCTGAGTATGAAAGAGGGCTTAAGAATTGGGAAAGGCCCAGCAGAAAGATCTAGGGCTGGGTTTTCTCCCCTAAGGGAGAAACTAAGGAAGAGACAGAGAAAGATAGAAATAAATGCCTGGAGACTGGTATGAAAGAATCCTGGGAGATATATCTGAACATGAGAGATGCTAGGAAGAGTGTGATCCACATTTTCCTTCTGCTCTCTCTGCCTCTGAGTGACCCTGGTGCTTCTCTGTGTGGCCCTCCCAGGTAGTAACCTCCTCCTCCTCTTGGAGGGTTAAATAACAAACTAGGTTTTTAGTGGCCATCATCTCCTGATCTGTTGGCCTCATCATACCCAAATAATAATAATAGGAGTTACATTTTAAAACAGAGCCAATATTACTCCAGTATCCAAACTGGACAAAGATACCACAAGAAAAACTACAGACCAGTATCTATAATGAATAAGGATGTAAAATTCTTCAACAAAATACTAGCAAATGGAATCCAGCTACATATAAAAAGAATTTATACACCATGACTAAATGGGAGTTAGCCCAAGAATGTAATTACTTTATTACACCATATCAATAGAATAAAAAAAATAGAATCATCTTAATAGATGCAGGAAAAGCACTTAATAAAATCCAGCACCCTTTTAAAATAAAATCATTCAACAAACCAGGAATAAAAGAGAAATTTCCCTGCCTGATAAAGAATATCTATAAAAAATCCACAGTTAACACCATACTTAATGGTGAAAAACAAACTATTCTTAGGGCAACATCCAAAACAGTTGAAAAATACATACATACGATGACCTACAAATCCCATACATGGGCATCTTATCCCATAGAAATATACATTATATGATATGGATATGTAACACTTCAACACTGTTCCCTAGAAATTGATGTGAATGCACATCAACAGGAGAATGGTTGAATAAACAATGATATTCACAGCATAGAATACTATATAACCAGAGGAGCAGAACAAACAAAGCAGTTGACTTGAAGTGGTTTTAGTGAAGTTTTTCTGGGTAAGAAACACAAGATGCAGAAAAATGTAAAATATGTCATTTTATAAATAAATGACAAGTCCTATTTTGTACATATATATATGAAAAAGTATATGAATACTGACATGTATGAATGGATATGGATACGCATGTACCTGACATGTGCGTCATGAAGTGAGATTAGAGAAAAATATGGAATATATACTAGACTGTTCATACGGATTATTGGGAGTGGAGTGGGAACAGTTGGAGGAAGAGGAGAAAGGAAAACAAGCAAAAAAATAAAACAAAAGATTACCTTTCAAGTTTGGGAGGTTGGCTCTACTCTTCTCAGAAGTAAGTCCATGGTAGATTGTTTTCATCGAATTTTCTGGGACACAATTTATTGTTGCAGCCACACTTATTAAAAAGTATGCTTTAACAAAAGAAAACTTATTTAAAAGATGTTCCTGGCCAAGTGTAACCAGAATTACAGGCAATCCTTTACTTATTAATTCATCAAGTGCCTAGAAAAGAAATGAAACAAAGAAGAAAACAAGGCAAATCAGTAAAATACTGTTTTCAGGTAATATTAGTTTTCATCCCCTTTTGCATTCTTCATTTGGTGTTAGATGATGGAATACAGGATAGACACGATGTACCATAAGTGACAGGTCTATCACAAGAGACCTGTAACGTCAGAACTATCCCAGCGGTTCTAAGTGCCTCCGCCCCTCCCCACCAGTTTGTGACCTGGCTTCATGAGCCCAGCCCTGCCACATAAGGAGTGAACCTGGTGCTGAGAGCAAGGGAGGGAACATCTTATCAAAATAAAGAACCCACAAAAGCTCATCAGCCATGCACGCCCGGCTGTTCTGCTTTCACATGAGTAAATTAGAGGTACTAGGACAGGAGCGGGGAGAAGAATGGGTAGACAAGCATACTCCCTACCCAGCTTAGATTCCAAGCTCAATCATTAGAACTCTGCCTTGTGTACACCCTATTAACTCCCTGGTCCCTCTCCTGTGCATATACACGTCCTTGGCAAAACAGCCATGGTTTGGCTGGACCTTCTTTAGGTGTGCACACTGCAGCTGAAGAAGACTGAAGAAAAGCATGCAGTCAGGCTAAGCCATCCCACTTTAAGATCCGGACCAAACCTCAGTGCTACTTGGTCATCATTCTACATTTTCCCAGTCCATTCACTCTCCCTCTCTCCTAGACAACTATTTCAGGCTCTTTCTGTTTCTAAACCCTGACCCTTCCTCCCCATGCTCCTCCCAGCTAATGACCTTGCTTCTTCTACTTAAGAGAGAAAACTGAAGCAGCCAGAGTAGTGTCCACAGACCCTACAGCTCCATCTCTCCCACCTACCCAAGCAACTGCCCTGCCTCCCTTCCTGCCACTTACACCATGGATCCTCTCCCCACTGGTCTACTCAGTTATTCTCTCCTACATCATAAATGTCCCCTTGCTGCAGACATTCTCATCAGCACAAAGCCATGCTGTCTTCTCTTCCATCTTAAAAAAACAAAAATTGTCTATACTTTGACCTCCTTCTCCAGCTACTACCCAAATTCTCACTCTCCTTTATAGCAATGATTTAAAGAGTTGTCAATATTCCAATTTCTCTCCTTTCATTTGTTTTTAAACCCACTCATTTCCTACACTAAAACCCTTTAAGGTCACCAATGGCCTATACTTGCCTTAAACCAGTGTTCAATTCTTAGTCCTCATAAGCCATGTTATTTTTAATCTAAGACATCATTATCTTATATGCCAATTAAACCATCGCAGGTCCTCAACTATAAAATGCATTCTAATTTCAGAGCTATTAAATGTGAAAAAAGATCTTGTTTAAGACTCAGTGAGTTGTGGTGCTTGATTCATCTGCAAATATGACGCTATTAATCAATTCCTCTTTTGAAAATGTTTCTCTTAGCTTTCAAGTCACCACATTCTCTTGGTTTCTTTCCTATCCTGTCAGTCATTCCTTTTCAGTCCTTGCAGCTTCCTCTTCTTCTCCTACATTTTTAAACACCAGAGTGTCCCAGAGCTTGGTCCTCTTCCCTTTCCTTACTCCCTCCACCTAGATGATCTCTTTTTTTTTCCCCTTTAGATGATCTTAAACAGGCTCATGGTTTTAATTTCATCTAAATGCTGATGAAATCCTGAGTTTTTCTTTCCAGCTCCAATCTCTCTTCTAAAGTCAAACCAACTTCTGACTCAAATAGTCCACTTGGATATCTAAGAGATATCTCAAACTCAACATGTCCAAAACTGTATTCCTAGCCTCCTCACAACCACACACACACACACACATACACATGCACACACACACACACACACTCACACTAAAATATAAGCTCTATGAGGGCTGGGAATTTGTCTGTATTGTTGATTGACTGATGTGTTTGATTGACAGCACTGAAACAGTACCTAGCACACAGTAGGCTCAATAGATCAGCTAAAGTGATCCCTTTAAACAGGTAGATCAGGCCACCCCTCTGCTCTAAACCTTCCAGTGGCTCCCCATGCTGTTCAGAAAAAGAACCCAAGTTGCAAAGACCCTACAAGGCTCTCCTCGAGCTGGCCCTGTTACCTCTCTGACTGTCTCCTACCACTTCCGCATCATTCACAGGGCTCTTAGCCACACTAAGATGCCCCTCACCACCTCACCAAGCTAGGCAATCCTGCCTCTAAGGCCTTTGCACTCACTGCACTCTCTTCCTAGATGGTTCCTAAATTTCCAGATTTCCTAAACTTGCACTGTTACCTGTTCACAAATGCCACGTCAGTGAAGACTAACCTGATTACCTCATTTAAAATTACAACCCCCAACCTAGCCCCAAGCTCCCAATCCCCTTTATGTGCTTCTGGGCTAATTTTCTCCCTTACCATGGTTCACCTTCTAACTTGCTATATAATTTACTTAATTATAATGTTTTTTCCCACTAAAATTTAAGCTCTCTGAGGGCTTGGAGTTTGTCTGTTGCTGACTGACTGATGTATTTCTTTGACAGCACCAGAATAGTGCCTTGCACACAATATGCTCTTATTAAATATTTGTTGGATTAACAATATTTGTTAATTAATAATTTCGGATGTTGGGGCTGTCTGTTCTAAAAGAGAGGGAAACTATTTGCCTTATGTGAATTAAAAAAGAAAAGTCTCATTGTTTGGGAGAGTTTGAGGCAACATTGGCAGTGAAGTCTATTGCTGTTGTTGATTCTCTACTCTCTTCTAAAAGGTGAAAATCACTACCCGCAGAAGAACCAGACATGGAACCACACTGAGCCTGAGCAGGCAACAAACTGCGTACTAGGAAAATGGCTGACGTTCTCTATCAGGGGGTGGCGAGGGGAGAAACTTCAGATTGGTTGGGGGTGTAAGGGGAGGGGAGAAGGTTTCTCTTCTCTTTTTTCTCCCTAGCAAACAGTGTCTTAATGAGCCTTGACAATTACACACAAACACTTGAGAATCAAAAGAAGATTAATTAGTAATGCTACTTAACACTCATTTCTCTCCCTCTATACAGAAAATATAAAGTGTAATTTGAAGAGTCTTAAGCAGACCAACAGTTCTGTTTTAATTAATTAGCTAATAGGAATCGGCTTTCCATTTTACTGTCAGTTTCTTTTTGTTTAAAAAGAAATGATCAGGCAGACATTCTCTTTATACCCAAAAACACTCCTTAAAAAAGTATTTTTAGGATGTCTTGGAATTTATGACTGGAAAGAAATAAATATTCTTAAACATCCGAAGGTCTTGGAACAATGAAACAAAATATGAATATGTATCTTCCTAACACCGATTCTTTCATTGCAGGCAACTTGCTTATAAATCAAAACAAATTTTAAGGCCAAACAATGAATCATCTGAAGCATAATTAAAAATGAAGTTTGTGGAATAACAAGAATAATGGAAAAGTAGTAAGATTACATTTAATAAAAGGTGGCTATAATGCCTATCAAAATTATGGAAGATAAAACTAAAGCAATATTGAGAAATGTTTCTCAAAATTGTTTAATAAAAATATCTTACTTAATGAAACAGAATGCTGTTTCCTAGCATTTAAAAAAATTAAAACTACGTGCACCTGTCTCTCTACATTGACTAACACCTGGTTGTGTGAATGCCTTACCTGTTTGTAACCCCTTAACCATGGCTGCACTACCACTCCTCCGTTCTAACACTTTCTAGTGGACAAACTGACAAGACTCCTAAGATTTAAAAAAAATAATTTCAAGATATTTAAGTGCTACATGGCATGGATGGAGCTAGAGAGTATTATGCTAAGTGAAATAAGTCAGAGAAAGACAAATGTCGTATGATTTCACTCACATGTGGGATTTAAGAAAGAAAACAGATGAACATGGGGAAAAAAAAAGAGAGAGGCAAACCATAAAGCAGACTCTTAACTATAGAGAACTCACTGAGGGTTGCTGGAGGGGAGGCAGGGTGGGGGATGGGCTAAATGGGTGACAGGGATTAAGAAGGGCACTTGTGATGAGCACTGGGTGTTATATGTAAGTGATGAATCACTAAATCCCACTCCTGAAACTAATATTATACTATATGTTAGCTAACTAGAATTTATATAAAAACTTGAAACAAAAAATACATTTAAATGCTACTAGGTTATCAAAAGCTTAAATCCTAATCATTCAATTACTGACAAGAACAAACGTATTGAGATGGGCAGTCTAGTCTTTTCTATGTAAAGAATACTGGGATGTTAGAGGAGTTTCTTATGAAAAGGCCATATGGGGGTGCCTGCATGGCTCAGTCAGTTAAGCGGCTGCCTTCAGCTCAGGTCATGATCCCAGAGTGGAGGGAATCAAGCCCCATGTCAGGCTCCCTGCTCAGCAGGGAGTCTGCTTCTCCCTCTGCCCCTTCCCCCTGCTCCTTCTCTCTCTCTCTTAAATAAATAAATAATCTTTAAAAAAAAGTTTAAAAAAAACCCAAAATGTCAGGCGCCTGGGTGGCTCAGTTGGTTAAGCGACTGCCTTCGGCTCAGGTCATGATCCTGGAATCCCTGGATGGAGTCCCGCATCGGGCTTCCTGCTCGGCAGGGAGTCTGCTTCTCCCTCTGACCCTCCCCCCTCTCGTGCTGTTTCTCTCTCTCTCTCAAATAAATAAATAAATAAAATCTTTAAAAAAAAAAAATGTCATACTAAAACCTTCCATTAGCTAGCACTACAGTGGTAAGTATATTGCAGTATGAAAATGTGTCAAACCGTTCAAACACCTTAAATTTATACAATGTTATATGTCAATTATGTCTCAATAAAAATTTTTTATTTTTATAATTTTTTTTATTTTCAATAAAGGAAAAAAAGAAAACCACTGACTGAGAGAGGCAGTCTCAGACTGGAGAAAGGATGTGAGTAAAAGCAGTATTGAACAAGTGAGCTAAGAGCAAAACACATAAAATCCTTTTCCTACAATCGAAGTCAGCCATTCTCGTCTAGGTAGTCAAGATAAATATTAAAATTAGATACTTCACATGGCTAGATAAACAAAATGAATACATATACATAACTGAAAAATTTACAAGTAATAACTGATATTTGCTCAATTTGAAAACCAGATCAGTTTCGGTCCAATCCTACCTTGGGCCTCAGCATTGGGAGATTAAATCCCATTATTAGAAATAGAAGAGCATATTATGTAGGAGATTTTCTTTTTCTTTTTCTTTTTTTTTTAAGATTTTATTTATTTATTTGACAGAGAGACACAGCGAGAGAGGGAACCCAAGCAGGGGGAGTGGGAGAGGGAGAAGCAGGCTTCCTGCTGAGCAGGGAGCCTGATGCGGGGCTCGATCGCAGGAGCATCTGCTTAACGAGTGAGCCACCCAGGTGCCCCTATGTAGGAGATTTTCAAAAACAAGGGTTACACCTACTAAATAGATTGAAATGACTAAAAGTTATCCTTCCTAAATATCCAACATTTATAAAATATTGTTATCCTTACCTGTATATTTTCTTTACTAGTAAGAGGTTTTCCTGAGTCAAATGATTGAAATATCTGTCAATATACAAAACATTAACATTAGAAACAAAAATATTAGTTTTTATATGAAACTGATAATGTGTCCTAAAAGTATTTTAAAAATAATTTTTATTATAAAAGTAATACATGCTCTACTCAGAAAAGCAAGTATAGAATAAAGAAGAAAGTAAAAATTACACATAAGTCAACTTCTTTTAGGTTGTCAATGTTAATATTTTGATGTCTTTACTACCAATTTCTTTTTTATGTATTCTAAATTTTTACTTATATGTATTTGTATTCCTTTTCATTAAATATTATATCATACTCATTTTTCCATGCCATTAAGTCATTTGTAAACCTCAGTTTTATAGCTAGGTAATGTTCGATCCTATGAATGAAGCATAATAACTTAATTCCTTTCCTTTTGTTAGACATTGAGGGGGACTAATTCCCACTTTCATCCCACCATTCAGCCCTAGTTTAAGTAACACGGGTGGCTATTTTGTCTGGATTTCTGATTATCCTCTTTGGATAGATTCCTGGGAGCAGAACTGCTGGGTCATAAGAGTATTAGCACTGAGTATTAGCATTTAGAAGAATCTTTGCCAGTTTGAGATAAAATCATATTACTCTTCAGAGTAACTCTTTTTGTGGTTCTTTTCCTTTGTTGTGAATGACCTGTTATATGTTTGGCTCTAAATACAATGTTACATTAGGAAACATTCCATTTATTTGCCACAGGAGATGTATCTTTGTATAGGGTGCATTCCTTTTGGTACAGAAGGCCCTTTTTTGAAGATGTCAATACTGATGCTCCACCCATAACCTCTCTGTCACCTCGAAGTCACCAGCAGCTTCTGTGGATAGGTTATTCACATATGGACAGTATCCTACTTCAAGTACCTTATTTCTTTGCTTGAGGGCGTTCTGTGGCCACAGGAGTATTCAGGAGAGGCTGGGAGTGCAGGGAGCAACCCATTCCAATAAGCATAAGATTGTTCTCCCTGGTCTCTCTGAGGGCCCGGTTGCCCACGCAGGGACATTCATGCTCTCTGTGATGGTTCTCCTCCCTTCCGATCTGACTTTCCCACACACTCACCATTCTCCTTGGAATCACCTCCCAAATATACTACTTGCTCCCAATTCCTTGTCTTAGAATCTGAGGGATTTGAGGGACCTCTAAACCAAGACATCACATATAGCTCTTACTGGAATAAAGTGTTGTTAAGTGTTAATTTTTTTTTTTTCCTTTTTTGAAGATATCCTGTATCTTCTCTAATCCATTGAAAAGTGAATAACTGAATCCAGGGGAAGACCTTTGGCGATATAATTGGAAGAGAGTTGATGATGGGACTTTAGATTTGGCAATAAGAGCAGAATCCCAATACAAGTATCATGTTAAAAGATAGAGTTTCTGAGGAGAAGGAAAGATGGCGGAGGAGTAGGGGACACCCTGTTTCAGCTGGTCCCCGGAATTAAGCTGGATATCTACCAGACCACTCTGAGCACCCATGAAACCAGCCTGAGATGTAAGAAGATCTGGATCTCTACAAGCAGAATATCGCAGGTGGTTGGTTTTGAGGTACGAAGCAGGGAGCCCTGATTCCACGGGCAGATATCGGAGGATAAACGGCAGCAGGAGGGTCCCTGGCCGTGGGGATCCGACACCACCGGTGAGCAACAGCCTCGTGAGCTGGGGACGGGGCACAGACTCGCAGACTGGTGGGAGGGGAAGGACTTTAGGGCAGCCCCCTGGGCGAAAATGTGGAGCGGCAGGGTCACGTGTGCGAACTGGGAGTGGCTGGTGGTTTTAGAAGCACAAAGGGCAGAGACGTGCTCCCACCTGGAGGCAGGACTGGGGGCGCTGCGGAGGGGCGAACAACCCCGGCCACTGCAGTTTATAGCAGGATGGACAGAAACGAAGACGGTGTGGCCTGGAGAGCTCACTGAAGAACAGACTGCAGTCTCTCTGCTCTGAGGCAGAGGGTTGGAAACGGTCTCTTCTGCTCTGACTCACAGAAGAGACAAGGAAAGCCGCCAGAGAACAAAAGCCCCAAAAACTGATTTCCGCTGAGCCCATCCCCTGCCACAGGGGGGCAGGGCAACTCCCCCCAAACAGGGTTGCCTGAGTAACAGCGCGGCAGGCCCCTCCCACAGAAGACAGGCTGGGAAAACAAGAGGCCAGCAACCCTAAGGTCCCAAGAAAATAGGTGCATCTTGCTTGGGTTCTGGTCAATAATTTGGACTCTATACATTCCCTCAAACACCCATCAACAGAATGACTAGGAGGAGGAGCCCCCAAAATAGAAAAGACTCAGAGTTTATGACTTATGCTGCAGATTTACAAATGGATGCAGATATAACCAAGATGTCGGAGATGGAATTCAGGCTAGCAATTGTGAACACAATGGCTAGAATGGAGAAATCAATTAATGGCAACATAGAGTCTCTAAGGGCAGAAATGAAAAGTGAATTGGCAGAACTTAAAAATGCTATCAATGAGATCCAATCCAATCTAGATAATCTAATAGCTAGGGTAAAGGAGGCAGAAGAACAAATAAGTGACCTGGAAGACAATATAATAGATAAAAAGGGAAAAGAGGAGGCCAGGGAAAAACAACTCAGAATCCATGAAAATAGAATCAGAGAAATAAGTGACACCATGAAGCGTTCCAATGTCAGAATAATTGGAATCCCGGAGGGAGTGGAGAGAGAGAGAGGGCTAGAAGATGTCTTTGAGCAAATCGTAGCTGAGAACTTCCCTAATCTGGGGAATGAAACAAACATTCAAGTCATAGAGGCACAGAGGACCCCTCCCAAGATCAAGGAAAACAGGCCAACACCCCGGCATGTAATAGTAAAACCTGCAAATCTTAGAACCAAGGAAACCATCTTAAGGGCAGTTAGGGGGAAGAGATTCCTTACGTACAGAGGGAGGAACATCAGAATAACGTCAGACCTATCCACAGAGACCTGGCAAGCCAGAAAGGCCTGGCAAGACATATTCAGGGTACTAAATGAGAAGAACATGCAGCCAAGAATACTTTATCCGGCAAGGCTTTCATTTAGAATGGATGGAGAGATGCAGAGCTTCCATGACCGGCAGAAACTGAAAGAATATGTGACCACTAAGCCAGCCCTGCAAGAAATATTAAGGGGGGTTCTATAAAAGGAGAAAGACCCCAAGAGTGATCTACAACAGAAATTTACAGGGACAATCTATAAAAACAACGTCTTCACAGGCAACATGATGACAATTAATTCATATCTTTCAATAATCACTCTCAACGTGAATGGCCTAAATGCTCCCATAAAACGGCACAGGGTTGCAGATTGGATAAAAAGACAGGACCCATCCATATGCTGTCTACAAGAGACTCATTTTGAACCTAAAGATACATCCAGACTGAAAGTGAAGGGATGGAGATCCATCTTCCAGGCCAGCGGACCTCAAAAGAAAGCGGGGGTAGCAATTCTTGTATCAGACAAATTAGATTTTAAACTAAAGTCTGTAATAAGAGACACAGAAGGACACTATATCATTCTTAAAGGGTCTATCCAACAGGAAGATCTAACAATTGTAAATATCTATGCCCCCAACATGGGAGCAGCCATCTACATAAGCCAACTGTTAACCAAAATAAAGAGTCATATTGATAACAATACGTTAATTGTAGGAGACCTCAATACTCCACTCTCAGCAATGGACAGATCATCTAAGCAGAAAATCAACAAGGAAACAAGAGCTTTGAATGATACATTGGACCAGATGGACCTCATAGATATTTACAGAGCATTCCACCTTAAAACAACAGAATACTCATTCTTCTCGAGCGCACATGGAACTTTCTCCAGAATAGACCACATACTGGGTCACAAATCAGGTCTCAACCGATACCAAAAGATTGAGATTATTCCCTGCATATTCTCAGACCACAATGCTCTAAAACTGGAACTCAATCACAAGAAAAACTTTGGCAGAAATTCAAACACTTGGAAGCTAAAGACCACTCTGCTCAAGAATGTTTGGGTCAACCAGGAAATCAAAGAGGAACTTAAACAATTCATTGAAATCAATGAGAATGAAAACACATTGGTCCAAAGCCTATGGGATACTGCAAAGGCAGTCCTAAGGGGGAAATACATAGCCATCCAAGCCTCACTCAAAAAAATAGAAAAATCCCGAAATCACCAACTAACTCTACACCTTAAAGAACTAGAGAAAAAGCAACAAATGATGCCTAAGCCATGCATTAGAAGAGAAATAATTAAAATTAGAGCAGAAATCATTGAATTAGAAACCAGAAACACAGTAGATCAGATCAACAAAACTAGAAGTTGGTTCTTTGAAAGAATTAATAAGATTGATAAACCACTGGCCAGACTTATCCCAAAGAAGAGAGAAAGGATCCAAATTAATAAAATTATGAATGAAAGGGGAGAGATCACAACTAACACCAAGGAAATAGAAACAATTATTAGAAATTATTATCAACAACTATATGCCAATAAACTGAGCAATCTGGATGAAATGGAGGCCTTCCTGGAAACCTATAAACTGCCAAGACTGAAACAGGAAGAAATTGACAACCTGAATGGGTCAATAACCAGTGACGAGATTGAAGCAGTGATCAAAAACTTCCCAAAAAACAAGAGTCCAGGGCCTGATGGATTCCCTGGGGAGTTCTACCAAACATTCAAAGAAGAAATAATACCTATTTTACTGAAGCTGTTTCAAAAAATAGAAACAGAAGGAAAACTTCCAAACTCATTCTATGAGGCCAGCATTACCTTAATCTCCAAACCAGGCAAAGACCCCATCAAAAAGGAGAATTTCAGACCGATATCCCTGATGATTATGGATTCCAAAATCCTCAACAAAATCCTAGCTAATAGGATCCAACAATACATTAAAAGGATCATCCACCATGACCAAGTGGGATTTATCCCCAGGATGCAAGGGTGGTTCAACATTCGCAAATCAATCAGGATGACAGAACACATTAATAAGAGGAGGGAGAAGAACCATATGGTCCTCTCAATTGATGCAGAAAAAGCATTTGACAAAATATAACATCCTTTCCTGATTAAAACTCTCCAGAGTATAGGGATAGAGGGAACATTCCTCAAGTTCATAAAATCCATCTATGAAAAACCCACAGCGAATATCATCCTCAATGGGGAAAAGCTAAGAGCCTTTCCCTTAAGAGCAGGAACACGTCAAGGGTGCCCACTCTCGCCACTATTGTTCAACATAGTACTAGAAGTCCTAGCAACAGCAATCAGACAACAAAAAGAAATAAAAGGTATTCAAATTGGCAAAGAAGAAGTCAAACTCTCTCTTTTTGCAGACGACATGATACTTTATGTGGAAAACCCAAAAGACTTCACCCCCAAATTACTAGAACTCATACAACAATTCAGTAATGTGGCATGATACAAAATCAATGCACAGAAATCAGTTGCTTTCTTATACACTAACAACGCAACTGTAGAGAGAGAAATTAGAGAAACGATTCCATTTACAATAGCACCAAAAACCATAAGATTCCTCGGAATAAACCTAACCAAAGACGTAAAGGATCTATACTCTAGGAACTACAAAACACTCATGAAAGAAATTGAAGAAGACACAAAAAGATGGAAAAATATTCCATGCTCATGGATCAGAAGAATAAACATTGTTAAAATGTCTATGCTACCCAGAGCAATCTATACCTTCAATGCCATCCTGATCAAAATTCCAATGACATTTTTCAAAGTACTGGAACAAACAATCCTAAAATTTGTATGGAATCAGAAAAGACCCCGAATCACCAAGGAAATATTGAAAAAGAAAAACAAAGCTTGGGGCATCACGTTGCCCGATTTCAAGCTATATTACAAAGCAGTGATCACCAAGACAGCATGGTACTGGCACAAAAACAGACATATAGACCAAGGAAACAGAATAGAGAACCCAGATATGGACCTCAACTCTATGGTCAAATAATCTTTGACAAAGCAGGAAAAAACATGCAATGGAAAAAAGACAGTCTCTTCAATAAATGGTGCTGGGAAAATTGGACAGCCACATGCAGAAGAATGAAACTCGACCATTCTCTAACACCATTCACAAAGATAAACTCAAAGTGGATGAAAGACCTCAATGTGAGACAGGAATCCATCAAAATCCTAGAGGAGAACACAGGCAGTAACCTCTTTGACATCGGCCACAGCAACTTTTTTCAAGATACATCTCCAAAAGCTAGTGAAACAAAAGCAAAAATGAACTTTTGGGACTTCATCAAGATAAAAAGCTTCTGCACAGCAAAGGAAACAGTCAACAAAACAAAGAGGCAACCCACAGAATGGGAGAAGATATTTGCAAATGACACTACAGATAAAGGGCTGGTATCCAAGATCTATAAAGAACTTCTCAAATTCAACACCCAAAAAACAAATAATCAAGTCAAAAAGTGGGCAGAAGAGATGAAAAGACACTTCTCTGAAGAAGACATACAAATGGCTAACAGACACATGAAAAAATGTTCACCATCATTAGCCATCAGGGAAATTCAAATCAAAACCACATTGAGATACCACCTTACACCAGTTAGAATCGCAAAAATGAACAGAGAAAGAAACAACAAATGTTGGAGAGGTTGTGGAGAAAGGGGAACCCTCTTACACTGTTGGTGGGAATGCAAGTTGGTACAGCCACTTTGGAAAACAGTGTGGAGGTTCCTCAAAAATTTAAAAATAGAGCTACCCTATGACCCAGCAATTGCACTACTGGGTATTTACCCCAAAGACACGGATGTAGTGAAAAGAAGGGCCATATGCACCCCAATGTTCATAGCAGCAATGTCCGCAATAGCCAAACTGTGGAAAGAGCCGAGATGCCCTTCAACAGATGAATGGATAAAGAAGATGTGGTCTGTATATACAATGGAATATTACTCAGCCATCAGAAAGGATGAATACCAAACTTTTACATCAACATGGATGGGACTGGAGGAGATTATGCTAAGTGAAATAAGTCAAGCAGAGAAAGTCAATTACCATATGGTTTCACTTATTTGTGGAATATAAGGAATAGCATGGAGAACATTAGGAGAAGGAAGGGAAAAATGAGGGGGGGGGTGAATTGGAGGGAGAGATGAACCATGAGAGACTATGGACTCTGAGAAACAAACAGGGTTTGAGGGGGGGATTGGTTAGTCCAGTGATGGGTATTAAGGAGGGTACGTACTGCATGGAGCACTGGGTGTTATACAAAAACAATGGATTGTGGATCACCAAATCAAAAACTAATAATGTACTGTATGGTGACTAACATAACATAATAAAATTTTTTAAAAAGAAAAAGAAAAAATAAAAAAAGAGAGAAAATAAAAATAAATAAAATTGAAAAAAAAAGTTTCTTAAGAAGCCTGTGAAAAGTCAAATAGTAATCTGTAAGACTTTTTCAGTTACTTCTTTTACAACTAAAATCTAATTAATTAATCCTTTCCTTAAACAACTAGCCCCCAGCCTAATAACATTGGCACCTATTTTAATTATAAACCCTGAATGCATTTCCTCTTTTAATTACACTTTTTAAATTCCCAATTGAAGCTGGAAAGCTTCAAATTAACTTTGAGAACACAAAATTTAAAGTCACAACCTATTGAAAGACAATTCACACACACTTTTCTCTTATGAAAACTGGTTAATAAAAATGAAGTTTGGAATTCACCTGTAAAAATCAATTTCAGCCTGTTTGCTTTGGTGAAAGCAATGAGCATTAAAAACTCTTTCTTGTAAAACAAAAACAAAAACAAACAACAACAAAACAAAAACAAAAAACAAACACCTAAAAACCAAAAAGCAACCTTCTCTTGTTTCTCATTCTAACCAATTGGTTTCTCTTTCCTTCTCATTTTCCTGGACTCTAAATGTGGATGACCCTAAGGCTCAGTCCTCTGACTTCTATTTTTCTCTCTCTGCTCCAGCTGATTTCATCCAGTCCCATGATTTTAAATCTCTATGCTAATGCTCCCAAAATTTACTAGGATCCATCTCCACCAGGGAGACCACTTTTCACTCCTTTCACCAATATTACCCCAACCATTGTCATGTCTAACTCAGATTATTTGCAAAGACCTTCTAACTGGTTTCCCTATTTATACCCATGTTCATCCACAGTCTATTCTCCAAACAGCAAGCAAAGTGGTCCTTTGAAAAGTAATTCCTATCCTGTCACTCCTCTGCTCAAAACTCTATAAGGTTTCCCATCTTACTTAGAGTAAACTCCTGTTCCTCACCAAGCCCCATGAGGTCTGATATGACCGTACCTCCTGAGTCCCACCATCTGCTCCTCCTCTCTGTTTTACCAGCCTCACTTGGCCTCCTTGGTTTTCCTCAACCACATTTTGCAGGCATCCCCCTCAGGGCCTTTGCCCTTGCACTTCCTCCTAGTTGGAAGGTTGGTCCCTCAAATCTTTCACCCTCAAAACTCCCTTATAAGGGATACTTCAAGCCACTTTGAATAAAACTCACTGCTTTGATCACTCTCTGTCCCCTCAGCTCAGCTTGACTGTCCCTCATAGTACATCATCACCTGACATATATTTATGTGCTTAATATGTTTATTGTTTGTCTTCTTCACTGGACTGTCCAATAGTAACATGCTCCCAAAAGGGCAATAACTCCATTTATCTTTTTACTGGTCTATCCGCATGGCTAAAATAGTGCCTGTTATTCAGTAAGCATTCAATAAAATATTTAAATGAGTTAAAATATAATTTTAATAACAAAATGCAAATCATTTACAATAGGGAAAGGCTGTTGGCTGAGAAGCAAGCAAGAAAACACTGTTCATTTAACCCAGGTAAGAAGATGAGTTAGTTCATGCCAAAAAAATGAGCAAAAAACCAACTCTTTTCTCTCTAGATAGAGAGATATAGAAAGAGATAGAGATAGGGATGTATATACACACACACACACAAATGTATCCTATTGCCTACTGAATGTCCCTCTTAGGCTTATTTCTAGATAACCTCACACTTACCCTGGTACAACAAATTATAATGCTGTATCAGTCATACTGAGAATTAAGCAGTGACATTTTAGGGGAGTACACTGAAGTAATGAATGCATTGTATGTATATTTAATGTCAGCTTCTACAAGTAATTTCAAGACTGATAGCCTATTCCCCAGCTTCTTCTAGGCCTTCCAAATTTGAATCCCACCAGTATGTACTGTCTGTCAGTCTCACTCCTCACACATACCGTCTTCCCCAGGAAACTGACTTGTTACCTCCTATTTCCTTTATTGCTAGATCACAAGGGTCCAAGCGTCTGCAAGATCGCTCAGTGATTCTCATGAAACCCAAAACAAGAAAATAAGAGCTCACTCTGATTTAAATATAAATGCCAGTATTCATTTGCAAGGATGTTTCAATGATCTCATTTACAAATACAATTTGAACAATGCATGTTTAACATTCTGGCATAAAGTATATAAATCAAAATATCCAAATAAAACATGAGAAGAGACTGTTTTGACTAACAACATTAACCAGAAATTATCAGATTAGATGCCAAAGTCTAAGAGATAGTGGCTGATGTGTCCCCTGAGACCGTCTGTAACATAGAGATCATAAAAATTGACTCCAATGCCGTACTCCCCCACATGACACCCTTCCCTTCCAGACGAATGAAACCTGGTAAGAGCCTATGGTTAGCTATAACAAGGCTTAACAAAGAGGTTTGCAGTACCAGAGACTTGTAAATACACTTTTGTGGAAGCATTCCCTAAATTTGAAGAATGTAGCCTTCAAAAAGGTAAAGAAATGGCTTTGAATCAGAGCAGCAGATTTACCTTCACTTTTCCAGGAGGCTTACAGCCAGAGGGTATCGAGGAAGGCATGTTTTTTCCATAAAAAATCTGGGCTATCTCATAAAAGGCTTCAGAAAAAAATCTTAAATCTGTAAGGACCTGAATCTTTAAAGGAAAGAAAAAAAAATGAGATTTTAATTAAATAATTTGTTTTACTTACAAAATAAAAATTTTAGAGAAAAATCATCAACTTTCTGAGATCCAAAATTTCTACTTAATATAATTGGTAATGCCTTATAAATTAATGCTTGGTAAACACAGTGGATGGAGAAATATGTGTTTGTGTATAAGCTAGTTTACATGTGCAATGGACCAGGAAGCTAATAAACAACAGCAGGCAACTGTTCAAAACAATGGACATTTGTCAGATGTGTCTTACTTCATCAGAGCAAACACAAAAATATGACAGGCATAGAAGAGTTAAAAAAAATAACTGAATTTATTTTTTGTTCCCATGGTGAACTATGGTTTAAAAGAAAAACAAAACAAAAACACTCCTGATGTTCTCTAATACTCCGAGGAAAGTCAAACCAACCAGATGAACTCTATAATGTATCAACATAGAGACAACTATTCGTTTTGTCATCCATAATTAATGCCACTGTCAGTTTTAAAGACATATCCTTAAAGTTAATCAGTTGGTAACTATAAATTGTACATGGCTTATTTTGAATATTATCCAGCAGGACTTTCAATCAGGAAATTATGGGAAGAAAAGTTCCAGAACAAAAATCATTCATTCAACATGTTTATTGGGCACTTCCACCAAGCCCTCTTGGGTGTTACAATCCTTCCCAGACGTGTATTGAGCTAATTTAAGTGATACATGAAGATATACACAGTATTACAAGGGATAAAGGCTACTGACAAAATTGCTACTTTCAGAGCTCCAGTCAAGAAGGACTTTCTCTGAGAAGACATTCAAGAGAAAATTGGGGAATGACATGAAAGAGAGACATGTGAAAATCTGCTGAGAGGTCTCAAGTACAAAGGTCATGTGGCCTTTATATATATATATATAATATATATAATACAGACTTATTATCTTTATTATCTCTTATTATTAATATAATCTCTTTTTATTATTATCTCTTTTCCTTTAAGTACTACCATAGGAATCTTAAGAGCACATAATTTTTTTTAATTTTATTTTATTATGTTATGTTAGTTATCATACATTACATCATTAGTTTTTGATGTAGTACTCCATGATTCATTGTTTGCGTATAACACCCAGTGCTCTGTGCAATAAAGAGCATATAAATTTTAAAGAAATAAAAAGAAGGTAAGTTGGGAGGAAATAGGATGTGACGATAGCATGAAAATAAAGCATAAAAGGTTAGGAGAATATTTGCAATGGGGAAGAGAAAACTCTTGCTTGTCTACTGAGTTGCACACTTTGGTTCTTGCCTAAAATACCTTGGGCTCTAATCTCCCCAGTGCCATATAATATCCAAGTAGGCATTAGTGGAGCTCTTTTAGACTTCTAGATGAACACTTTCTCATTATCACTTGGAGGAAATGCTGTTTGAGGTTTGTCTCCGCTGATCTTGGCTGTGAGACACCTCTACACGAACTACCTGTAACCTCTAAGGCTACCTCTGTTTCCGTTTATCCTACTAATCTGGCCATTTGAAAAAGCAATGGTGATAACAATGAACATGTATTTTCAGAAATGACCAACAGTGTGAACATAAACAAGCCAGATGGATAAAAGGACTACCCTTAAATCAACCCTTCACTTGCACAAATACAGAACCATCAGTGGCCTTCCCAGGAATGCTGGATATGTTGAGACTAATAAATCTTTCAAGATGCTGGCAGTTCTAAAGTGAAGCCAGACCGGCTGATCATAAAGAGGTCTTAAAGCTTTCCCTGAAAGACACTAGTGCACAACAGAAACTTAACAGTATGATCTATTGCTGTTTGACTTGTCAGAAAGCATTGTTTGCTGTTTCCTGACTATGACTTTTCTCTCTTCCCACTCACTGACCCCGGTTTACTTCAGAAAGGTCAGGCAAACTCTACTCAAACAGGCTCTCATTTCTCCCTCTGCGTGGTCTATCGGTTGCCCTTTTTCATTGCTTCTGTCAAAACCCTGGTTGGGTGTTTCTGTTCTACTGTTGCCAATAAGATGCCACTTCCGACCCACTCTGCTCCTGACACTGTTGCCACGATACATCTGATCGTGTCCTTCTTCTGACCAAGATTCTGCAATTCATCCCACCTCTCAACCCAAGGCTGCAGACTAGAGTCCACAGTTCTTCACGGGCTTTTAAGCTACCCTAGTACAAAAAGTTGCCAAGTGCTAACAATCCAATAAAACACGGTCATTTAATCAAAAACTTTGTTCCAGATTATATCTTTTAGTGCCTCTCTGGATCTCCTTCTGACACGTTACTAATGGTCACTGCAACCCTTCCTTGCTTCTCCAGCCTCTAAATGACAGACCAGAACAAAACAGCTACCCAATTTTGATTCCATAGTCTCCTCATTTCTCTCACTGTTCAGCCTCCACATTATGCCTTAGTTTGGAATTCAAGACTGGGCCCCGCTGCTCATGGACATCATGGACCACAATATGGATCTCTGGTATTCTCATATTATGTTCTCCCTCCTCAAAACCTCCTCTCTGGCTTCACTGAACCACCCCTGCCCCCTTAACAAGTCCATACTGTCTCATCTCTATATGCTTCACACTATTACCTGCCAAGAATGTTCCTTTCTTCCTCTCTCCTGCTCAGTTAGTTCTGCTTTCTTCACTAAATCTTACCTACTTAGTAAAACCAAGAGACCCAAGGCCATTTTCCCT
This sequence comes from Mirounga leonina, assembly GCF_011800145.1. NCBI lineage: Eukaryota > Metazoa > Chordata > Mammalia > Carnivora > Phocidae > Mirounga > Mirounga leonina. Next base: position 20,908,078 of record NW_023270739.1, read on the forward strand.
CTTTCAAACTCCAGGAGGCAATGCTCATGATACTCATTTGGAAATGATCAAGGGATAGATGCACGTGTTATTGTCTTATATATATGTCCTGTCTTTCTTCCCTTATTTTCACTTCCTTATAAGCAAGGACCATGGGTTATATTTCTTTGATTAGTTACGAACATGGTGTTTTTACATAGGAGATACTCAATAAATGTTGTTTCAGAGGTAAAGCAATAAATATTTACCAAGGATCTTCTAGATGAGTTCCCACTAAACACTATGGAAATTGTGGACAGTAGGCACTTGGTAAGTGTCTATAGATTTTAAAATCAATTCAATAATTAATTACCGAGTATCGATATATGAATTTATTATTCAAGATACAATCAATAGGGGACTAAAAGATGAATAAGATTCAGGCCCTAACCTTGGGAATTTTGCAATCTTGAACAGAACACTGTTTTTAAAAAAGAGAGAGGGAAGTTATACGCAGTTTATAAAAAAGTGTTATTGGAAATCAAAAAGCAGGAGAACTCTTAAGAGTTCAGGAAGTCAGAAAGAGTGATCCAGAAATTTTCATGGCTGACAATAAGTTATTTATTCCTGAGTTAAAATATATCCTCTTAATAGCACCAGAATTCCTCTTAGGGAAGGTACTGTTTTTATTTAGAAATAGAATGTTATGGACTCTTTGGGTCTGAAATAATAGGCCCAAGGGCAGGGTCCAGATGGAGAGAGGAGTTCAAAGGGAAGTCTAATTTTCCCTCATAAGAAAATAGGAAAGATTTGGGGAAGGGTATCTACAAAATAGGATAAGGAGGGTTAAGCCAGTGGTGTGATGGAGCCCACTTACTCCCAATTGCAAGAGGAGATCGTCCATATCTTGTCCCGATTCCACATTCAGTAATGCCCAGTTGATAGGCTGAAGTCAGCTATAGTGGGAATATCTGCACCATGGAAACTGAAAATGCTACAAACAGGGCTTTTTTTTTTTAGAGTGAGGTGTGAAACACTTATCAGCACACAGCTGATTAAGCCATGGGGTGGGAGGCAAAAGCATGAGATGTTGGCTAAGAAATATTTTAAACCCAGAGATGCCAAATAGTCTATTTTAAATTGTTTGCTTTTCCTCAACTTAAATTTTCCTGTGTTTCAAATTTTCACTAAATCCAGTATGAAAATAAAGGCCTTAGGTGAATGTGTTGTGTATGTTTATGTGTAAGTGAGTGAGTGAGTGTGTGTGTGTGTGTGTGTGTAGAATGTGGATTAGGACTGAACTCCATATTCAAGATGAGGAGGTGCAGAACAGGGAGCAAATCTGCTGGATGTTGAGATGATCCACGTGCAAAAGGAATTCAACAGAAGTGAGAGACTGTGACAATAGCTAACTAGGAAAAGGGCAGAGAAAATGAGGTGCTTGAGGTTCCCAGTCCACATGGGGTTCAAGCCAACTGTACATGGATCTTGAAGACAGAGAGCCTCACCTGACTTCTAGGTTACAGAATTAGTTATAATTTAGCATCTGTGTGTTTTGTCACTTCAATTGCCTGTACAATGAAAACTTCTCACATATTATGATATACATAAAGACCCTTAGCAAAAAGTTCACAGGAACTTCAGAAAACAGACTCATTAGTTTCCACCAGGAAACCAACATTCCAGAAGAGGTGATTTCCAGGCTGACTGATGTTGAACGAGCCTTGTTCCCACATGTCACTGTTCCTCACTTTACTGTGGCCCAAGCATAAAACGAGCTAACGATTCTAACTAGCTCCCTCTCATACTTTATTATAATAATGGGCATGTTTTTTTAATATCAGCACAACACCATATTATTATCAGCTTATTATTATGAGTATTAGAACCAAATTAATTTATGACAGTATCTTTACAGTTCAAGAATATCAAACATCTTAAAAGTTTGTCACATACCTTGAGGATCCTTGCTTCTAGATTTCTGACGAGGTCTTGGCAAATTCCAGACACAAAATATTCATACAATGCAAGGAGAGGCAGAATCTACCAATGCGAAAAACATTTTTTTAATCTAAAACATGTTTTATCAAGTTAATAACCTAATAATAAAATGTAGCCAAATATTAATGTGGGAGATGTTACATAAAACAGCAATTGATTCTGCCATGCTAAGAGACTATACTGTTTAGCTAAGTGAAATGATCTGCCTAGCATATGCTTCGTAATTTTATGAGAACTTAAAAGTGCCATCAGGGGGACTTGTAGATGCCACCTGGTACCCCACACCTAGGTTTCAAATCCCTTCAAGCATGGAAGAGTGAAAATCCAATCAATTATCTTCCTTGAAAAAAATTAAACATATATGTATGAATCACTGAGGCCTATAGAAACATTCTAGCAAATGAGCTATCAAATAACTGCAAAATTTAAAGCAAAGGAACTCCCATCCATGTCACCTACTCAGTCATGGAAGCTGCTATTTGTTTTCAACTGGAATATCTCTATCAGCAAAAGAATATTTAGAACATGCTCATTATGTATCAGGCACTGTTGAATGACAACAAAATCTAATGAGTCCTTGCTTTCACAGAGCACATATTCTATTGATGACCCAAGCTTACTCTTCACATAGTATTTTTATTTTCCTAAAATTAACCCCCAAAGTTCAAATCCTCTTGAAATCTCATGGATATGGGTGAAGGCATACAAACTATCCATACTGCGGTTGATCCAACCACTATCCGGCCAGAGTCAGGTGTTGAGGGGATAGGTGTTTGCCTAGAATTCTGAACAGTTTCTGATCTCAACTGAAAACCCAATTTTGGTTCCTACAACTGGGCCCTTCTCTACTAAAGGGAGATAGAGCAAGGAAGAGTATTGGGATCCCCATTATTTAGTAAACGATTTCCCATGATTCCACAGCAATGGGTCTTCCAGCAAGTTCTGTATGTGAGAGCAGTCTCCTTACCCACTGGGCTTCTTCTGGAGGGTAGTGGGATACAAAATGGAAACTGTTTACATCTTGCAAGTTCAGCTAAGGAACCTCTAATTGTCAGTCAACTGGCAGCTACTAATAGCAACAGCTTTTTAAACGGTTTAGAACTGGTCTTAAACGATTTCAAATATAGTACATTTTTCTACAATTATGCACTACAACATAACACAATATCTTTTTCTACAATTAATGCAGCACAAAACAATAAGAGTTGGCTATTACCTTTGAGATTGTTTCTTTTCTTTAGTGAGAAATAAAAACACACCACTTTATTGCTGCCAATTGCTCAATTATTCAGAAAAATGTTCTCAATTTCTTAAGCTTCAGAGAAAAAAAGTCTCATTTCTTTTCCAGTGCAGTGATATGTATTATATATGAATATGACTAGGCAGCTAAAGGTTACCCAGAGGATAGAACTATTTTCTAAATCCAGAAATGAATCCCCTTAACAATGAGAGAAGTACCATTTTGTTATCTTTTTCTAATAAAAAATTTCTTGCCAAATATGCCAAGTGTTAAAAGCATTTATCAATCTCTTCACTTTAACACATGGCTTTATAATTTAACAACTCATATCAGGGGACAATAAATCTTTTAAATATAAAGAGAGAGTGAATTTAGAACAACAGAAAAGAAAATAATATATGAGGGGAAAAAGAAAGTAGGTATGAAAATTATGGGAAAAAAGGAAAGAACCAAAAAAAGAAAGAATAGGTATTAAGAAGCAAATATGGTGGGGGAGAGATACAAATGTAGAAGAAATAACATATAGGAAGAAAATAGGAAAACAGGAAATAAATAGGAAAAATAAAATAAAGGAGAAAAATATAAAATGACCAGAACATACTGATTTATTTTTTAAAAGCAACCAACTTCAAATTTATGACATATACTATGATTTATTTCCCCAAAGGAAGAGAATTGTATGAGGTTTTGAATGTCCTTGGATATTAAGAAGTATTTGTCTTTCATTTCACAGTTTGAATCTGTTGTTCACTTAGAACAGGGAGAAGACAAGAGACCAAAGATCAATTTATCTCCACAAAGAAATACTCTCATAGTTTGGGTACTGATATGGCCTGCACGAGTTAATGCAGTGAGTTACATGTGCACTAGGTTCCTCTGTTTGAGACCAGGGAAATATTCTAATCAATTTCCCCAATTGTCTTAAGAAGGAAGAAAAGAGATAAAGTAATAGAGTAAAAAGGGAACAAAATCAAACAGACATTGACTTTGTATCCAAAATGCAGTGCAAATAACAATGTCAAAGAAGGAATATTAATTAAAAAATTAATTAATTTTGCAGTACAGGTAAGAATCCTGAATCTAGAGTTTAAGAGTTAAACAAGACCAGCCAAGAGAACATTAGCAAAATTTGAAAGGTTTAAGGTAAGGCAAAAATACCACAGTGAATTAAAATTTGTTGATTTTACAAATAACTTACTATTAGATTTTGCTTAGCATAGTGTAGTTCACGTATAATGTAATACAGACTTGCGACTACAGAGCAAATGTCAGCCCTGTATCTGTCTGAGAAGAGCTCGATGCCTGGGAGAAGCTGACTGATTTCATACTGAGCATAGCAATGTTCAGCTTTGGGGTGTGGAAGTGTGGTTCTAAGCAAACCCTGAAAATGAAAACAGGTGAAATGAAGAGCTATAAATTGTATTTGCAACACTGAAACAAAAAGATAAGTATATGTATTACTTCCTAAAGTGCTTAGCATAAGCCTAGCACACTGTACCTTGTAATAAACGGTACTTATCATTAACATTATCATCATTATAGTTCCAAATGCTTCCATCATCACTCAAGATGGGCTTTTTAAATTCCATGGTAGTTGGATACTTATTATTTTCAGATGAAATTATCATTATATTATCATTTGTTGGAGTCAATTTTGTGTTGGACACTATTGGTAAATTCTTTATAAACACTACCTCATTTAATCCTCATTTAACCTACCTCTAGAAGGAAGGATTATTACCTCACAAATGATATAATTGAGGCTTAAACAATTAACTTATATGAGGTCACAGAGCTAATGGTGGAAGAAAGAAGATTCGAAGTCACATCTGTTTAAATAAAAAAAAAAAATCTATGTTCTTTCCACTATACCAACCTATAAGTTAACAAATGATTTCAGAGATAAAAGATGATTTCAGAAGTCTAAATCAAGCAGAGTTAATTCTGAATTTTTAACTGAATTAACTAAAAAGATGAGTTGTTTAATTCTGCCAATATTTCTTAGGTAATTTATATGACCAACACTGTATTCGATGTTGGGAAACAAAATTGACACACAAAATCAAATTTTACATTTAGGAGTGTTTCTGATGTTATCCTAAATAATTAACATTAACTGATGACATGTAATACAAAATTATTTTAATGTATATATCAGAAAAGAATTTTAATCAGATTGTTCATTAAAGTTATAAAGTACCTACTCTAAAATACTATGTAGCACTTGTTTAAATTTTTAATTTTACAAATCTGCTTTAAAATCATAAAAAAATTAAGATTTTTAAAATAAATCTTACCAGCTTTTATTTTAGGTGCAGTATTACTAAAAAATTATGCCCACAGTAAGCAAAAATTTAATTTTTTAAATTGCTTATTTTCTAAAACAACAGCATTATCTTCAAGAACAAGGAGTATCAGACAGTAAAGAATGCAATACAAGGAGTCAGTATCAGATTATTGTGCCCTTTGCACTCTTGCCTCCTCCACCTCCTCTCTTTAAAGCACAGGCAAGAGGTGCATGGAGCATAAGAAAACTGAGAAGTCTGGCCTTACATCCAGACAAGGCTTTCCAGAGAGCTTATCTATCTAGATTTCATAAGCTATCAGAGGCCTCTGATACACAGAACAAGCATGTCCACTCTTCAAGGTAAATAGAACCTTTAGTAGAGTGCAAAGGCCCCTGGCTACCTCCCTGTATCTCAAAATATCTTATATTTCAGATAAAAGCTCTTTTCTTCTTCAATGAAGTCAAACCAAAATTCTAAGAGCTGCCAACACTCTCTACTTCTGTAGTCTTCAACTTATTTCTTGCTTTCATTATATGGTATACTTCACATTGTGCAATCAAGCAAAACTTTATTTAGAGATGAGATAACCTAAGGCCACCATTTGGAGTTAAACAGACTGGCTTCACAGCTCATTAGCAACACAGTCTTACTAATGATGAGAGACTCAGTTTCCTTATCTGCAAACCTCCTTCCGGAGTCTAAAGGAGAAAGAGATTCTGCTGAATAGTCAAGGTAAAAATGCCACCTTCAGCTAGTGAAGGAAAGATGGACTCATGATATCTCATCAAGGTCCGTGCTATCTTCCTACCTATGAGTTTTTTGACTACGATAAACCACTGCACTTTTTTTTTTCTGACTGAATGGTCACTACTGTCAGAAGATACACATAAAGTGTTACCTGAAAGAGTAATGCAGACAAAATGCAACAATTGGTTCTCTTGTCAACCTCCGAGATCATAATAAATCTAAATAAGTATAACAAAAAAGAAATGGATTCATGGACAATTTTCCAATAATACTTTTATATAAATACATCTATATACATACATACATATATAAATACATACATATAAACACTCATAGATTTTCCAAAATTAAAATAGACTTTGTGATTCTAAAAGTGCTACATGCTTATATAAGATCTAGAACACACAAAAAACATAAAACACAAAATGAAATATCACCGATAAGCCTACCACCTAAACATGATTACTGGTAACATTTTGGCTAATTTCCCTCTAGATTTTTTTCCATATATAGAAAATTTTTAATTTTCTCTACATATCAAGATACTATGCATGTTTTTGCCCACCACACCCTATAGATAAGGGAAAAATGTACCTGGAAAGGTGAAAGAAAACTGTACCTCTACTCCTTCCATACTTTTTAAATTTCTCACATTACTCAAGTCTTTAAGATATCTGTCAGTGCTAACTAGGTATAAGACACTGTTCCATTGATCTGTGTGTCTGTTTTTGTGCCAGTACCAAACTGTCTCGCTGATGACAGCTTTGTAATCGAGCTTGAAGTCCGGCATTGTGATGCCACTAGGTTTGGTTTTCTTTTTCAACATTCCTTTGGCTATTCGGGGTCTTTTCTGGTTCCATACAAATTTTAGGATTATTTGTTCCAGCTCTATGAAAAAAGCTGGTGATATTTTGATAGGGATTACACTGAATGTATAGATTGCCCTAGGTAGCATAGACATTTTAACAATATATGTGCTTCCAATTCATCAGCATGGAATGTTTTTTCCATTTCTTTGTGTCTTCCTCAATTTCTTTCATGAGTATTCTAGTTTCTGAGTACAGATCTTATACCTCCTTGGTTAGGTTTATTCCTAGGTATCTTATGGTTTTTGATGCAATTATAAATGGGATCAACTCCTTAATTTCTCTTTCTGTCTCATTGTTAGTGTATAGAAATGCAACTGATTTCTGTGCATTGATTTTATATCCTGCCACATTGCTAAATTGCTGTATGAGTTCTAATAATTTGGGGGTGGAGTCTTTTGGGTTTTTCACATAAAGTATCATGTCATCTGTGAAGAGTGAGTTTGACTTCTTCTTTGCCAATCTGAATGCCTTTCATTTATTTTTGTTGTCTGATTGCTGAGGCTAGGACTTCTAGTACTATGTTGAACAACAGTGGTGACAGTGGACATCCATGCCGTGTTCCTGACCTTAGGGGAAAAGCTCTCAGTTTTCCCCATTGAGAATGATATTTGCTATGGGCCTTTCATATATGGTTTTTTGATATTGAGGTATGTTCCCTCTATCCCTACACTGTGAAGAGTTTTAATCAAGAAAGGATGCTGTATTTTGTCAAATGCTTTTTCTGCATCTATTGAGAGGATCATATGGTTCTTGTCCTTTCTTCTTTTAATGTAGTGTATCACATTGATTGATTTGCAGATGTTGAACCAGTTCACCCTTGCAGCCCAGGAATAAATCCCACTTGGTCGTGGTGAATAATCCTTTTAATGTACTGTTGGATTCTACTGGCTAGTATCTTGGTGAGAATTTTGGCATCCATGTTCATTAGGGATATTGGTCTGTAATTCTCCTTTTTGGTGGGTTCTTTGTCTGGCTTTGGAATCAAGGTAATGCTGGCCTCATAGAATGAGTTGGAAGTTTTCCTTCCATTTCTATTTTTTGAAACAGCTTCAGAATAATAGGTATTAGTTCTTCTTTAAATGCTTGGTAGCACTCCCCTGGGAAGCCACCTGGCCCTGTACTCTTGTTTGATGGGAGATTTTTGATTACTGCTTCAATTTCTTTGCTGGTTATGGTTCTGTTCAGGTTTTCTATTTCTTCCTGTTTTAGTTTTGATAGTTTATACGTTTCTAGGGATGCATCCATTTCTTCCAGATTGCCTAATTTGTTGGCATATAGTTGCTCATAATATGTTCTTCTAACTGTTCGTATTTCTTCAGTGTTGGTTGTGATCTCTCCTCTTTCATTAATGATTATATTCATTTGGGCCCTTTCTCTTTTCTTTTTGATAAGTCTGGCCAGGGGTTTTCAATCTTATTAATTCTTTCGAAGAACCAACTCCTAGTTTCATTGATCTGTTCTATGTTCCTTTGGTTTCTGTTTCATTGATTTCTGTTCTAATCTTGATTAATTCTCTTCTACTGTTGGGTTTAGGCTTTATTTGCTGTTCATTCTCCAGCTCCCTTAGGTGTAAGGTTAGGTTGTGTAATTGAGACCTTCTTATTTCTTGCTACATACTTCCCTCTTAGGACTGACACACAGGTCAATAGAACAGAATAGAGACCCCAGAATGGACCTTCAACTCTGGTCAACTAATCTTTGACAAAGCAGGAAAGAATATCCAATGGAAAAAAGACAGTCTCTTCAACAAATGGTGTTGGAAAAATTGGACAGCCACATACAGAAGAATGAAACTGGACCATTTTATTACACCATACACAAAAATAGACTCAAAATGGATTAAAGACCTAATTGTGTGACAAGAATCCATCAAAGCCTAGAGGAGAACACAGGCAGCAACCTCTGTGACCTCAGCCACAGCAACCTCTTGCTAGACACATCTCCAAAGGCAAGGGAAACAAAGGTAAAAATGAACTATTGGGACTTCATCAAGATAAAAAGCTTCTGCACAGCAAAGGACACAGTCGACAAAACCAAAAGACCACTGACAGAATGGGGGAAGATACTGGCAAATGTCTTATCAGATAAAGGGCTCTTATCCAAAATCTATAAAGAACTTACCAAACTCAACACCCAAAGAACAAATAATCCAATCAAGAAATGGGCAGAAGACATGAACAGATATTTCTCCAAAGAAAACATACAAATAGCCAAAAGACACATGAAAAATGCTCCACATCACAATACAAATCAAAGCCACAGTGAGATACCACCTCACACCAGTGAGAATGGCTAAAATTAACAAGTCAGGAAATGACAGATGTTGGCAAGGATGTGGAGAAAGGGGAACCCTCCTACACTGTTGGTGGGAATGAAAGCTTGTACAGCCACTCTGGAAAACAGTAGGGAGGTTCCTCAAAAAGTTAAAAATAGAGCTACACCCTACGATCCAGCAATTGCACTAGTAGGTATTTACCCAAAAGATACAAATGTAGTGATCCAAAGGGGCGCCTGCACCCCAATGTTTATAACAGCAATGTCCACAATAGCCAAAGTATGGAAAAAGTAGAGCTGTCCATCAACAGATTAATGGATAAAGAAGATGTGGTATACACACACACACACACACACACACAACGGACTACTACTCAGCCATCAAAAAAATGAAATCTTGCCATTTGCAATGACACGGATGGAACTAGAAGTTATTATGCTAAGCGAAATAAGTCAATCAGAGAAAGACAATTATCATATGATCTCACTCGTATGTGAAATTTAAGAAAAAGAACAGAGGATCATAGGGGAAGAGAGGGAAAAATAAAACAAGACAAGCTAGAAAAGACCAGGAAAGAGATTCTTCCCTAGAGCCTTCAGAGGATAGTACAACCCTCCCAAGGCACTGATTTTAGGACTTCTGACCCCCCAAGCTGTAAGATAATAAATCTGTGTTGTTTTAAGCCATAAATTTTGTGGTAATTTGTTACAGAACTAGGAAACTAATCAGTATGCATTATGACCTAAATTATGCACCCACCCAAATTCATATGTTGGAGTCCTAACCCCCAATAACATCAGAATGTGACTAAGATGGGGCCTTTAAAGAGGCAATTAGGTTATAATGAGGTTACTAGGGTGGGCCCTAATCCAACATGACTGATGTCCTTTTAAGAAGAGGAGATTAGGGGCGCCTGGGTGGCTCAGTTGGTTAAGCGACTGCCTTCAGCTCAGGTCATGATCCCAGGGTCCTGGGATCGAGTCCCGCATCGGGCTCCCTGCTCTGCAGGGAGCCCGCTTCTCCCTCTCCCACTCCCCCTGCTTGTGTTCCCTCTCTCGCTGTGTCTCTCTCTGTCAAATAAATAAATAAAATCTTTAAAAAAAAAAAAAAGAAGAGGAGATTAGGCCACAGACATGCACGGAGGGAAGACCACATAAGGACACAGCAGGAAGACAGCCATTTACAAGGAGAGGCCTCAAAAGAAACCAAATCTGCCAACACCCTTATCTAAGAATTCAAGCCTCCAGAAACTGTGAGACAATAAATTCCCTACCAACTGGTCATTTGTTATGGCAACCCTAGCAAACTAATATAGTGTGTCATGTAATTCTTGCCACCACAGTTTACAGATGAGAACATTGAGGCTCAGAGAGAATGAGCAGTGAGCCAAGGGTCCCAGAGTCAGTAGGAGATCCTCGAATTAGGCCCAGGTTGGCCTGCCTCCACACCATTATTCTTGATCCCATACCAACTGTTCATTCACTCATTCGTTCATTCCACAAGTAGTAATTAAATGCCAACTCCATGCTAGACATTCAGGATACACTGGTGAACAAGCAAAGATTTGTGCCCATGTTGAGGCCCACATCCGGGGCTGGGGGTATAGGGAGAGGAGATGGCCATAGATAACAAACATCTCAAATAAGTAAACTGTATAGTTTTTTATGATATGGACATAGCTGTCCAAGAATCCCATGCGTCTGAGGCATGGCGCTCTACATGGCACAGTGGGCACCCCACAAAGGGAAGCTCACTCCATTGCCACACTCACTGTGCTATCTTTGCTGATATGACTGCTCCTTGCAAACATCCCCAAATGCCAACTTTTGACAGAAATTCCTCACTATAATCTTTGGAACCTGGAGGTGAATAGCTGTTGGTGGCATTGGTGAGCAAGGTACCAAACTCTTTCCACGTATACAGAACATCTTCTTTTTTGAATATGTCATCAAGAGCTTGACACCAACATCTAAAAGCAGCCCTAAAAGAGAAACAAAGCATCAGCAGCATGTTTTTCAAGATCGATGTTATTAAATCTATCTTCCAAAAGAGGAAGCAAATGTACTGAAGTATTTTAATTGAAATGTTAGAGAATGAATCTGTACGATTTATTGCTCATAACTGTTTCTCTCAGGTAGCATTTGGTGAATAAAATGTAGCAATGGAATATTATCGAAGAACTAAAATTTATGAAAGACAATTTTTTCATAATACTTAAAAATGCTTTCCGACAAGCAACGAAAAAAAGTTTTCCCTTGTTCCATTGACTCCTAAAAATCTACCTTTTCTTTCCGGCAAAGACGAGAAGGCTTCCGAGTTCATGCAATGCCTGAACTTTGAGACTTCTTTGATGGCTGACTTGGAGAACATCTGTATTTTAGTCAAGTAGAAGAACAAATGTCAGTTCATAGAAAATATCTTCCTCATACTCTCAAGAATATTTAAACTGCATCATTCCTTAACTGTGTAGATAAGCAAACTGCAACTAATACTGCCTTCACAGGTCTCCTGATACATATACAGAAAGAAAGCAAATGATATTCTACCTGAACATAGTGGAGGAAGAGATTGGATCTAAGAGATAGGAAATGTGGAGAGAGTGGAATAAGAGTCAGGCAGGGGGAGGTGGTGTCCAAGAGAAATTCAGAAGAGGCATGCTAGGGAGAAAGGGCGGGTGTATATGGACATGACATGGGTGGCTGGACTATTGTTTTCTTGGGAGTGTGAAGAAGGAGATAGTGGTAGGGTTATGGAGGCATCTAAATGCCTGGTGGAAAAATGTGGACGTTATTCTATAGCAGATGGGAAGCCTCAAAGCATTTGATGGGATGAGATCAGAGCTTATCAGATTTTTCCTTTACCCAAATGCAAAAAGAAGCACATCTTTAACAGCAACTGAGGTTTTGTTTTGTTTTTGTTTTCTGATAAATGCATAAATTCAGAGATGTCTAGCAAAAACAAAACAAAACCTAACCAACAAGGCAGTGGTTTTGAATGAGGGCAGTCCTGACTCCTACAGGGTATTTTAGAAATCTGAGGAAGCTTTTGTTAGTTGTCACAATGGGGCATCTCCTGGCATTTTGTCCAGAGACACTGGATGGCCTGTAACACACAGAAGCTTCCCCTACAGTGAAGAAAAAGGCAAGAAACCTGTTTATAATTGCCTGAGTCTAACCTCTAACTTCATTTTACATACAAATAGGGCATTTTTGCATGTTTTCAAAATTCTCTGAATTTTCCAGAAATGCAACCACTCACTGTAGTGCTTTATTGTATACTGCACCTAGATTTATTTGCCATTTTAGAAAAACACTGTCACTAAAATTAACAGTGCTGATAGTACTTGGGTCACCAATACAATAAAGCTGTTTCAGTCTGTATTTGTAGCTGTAACGTTCGTGGTGATTCAACACACAGGATATGAGCATCCTGCTTCACTAGACTCTCTAGTGCCTGAGCACTTAAGTGCCACAAATAGATTGTTTGGTTATAAAGTAATATTAATTATCTTTATTTTATATTTAGAGCTTCATATTTATTATATTAAATAATGTGTGTAGAGAGAGTATATTAAGTATACATTTTATTTCAGGGAGTAAAAGGGGGAATTATTAAATGTCTTTTATAAAAAAAGGGGGATGTTGGGTCTACAACACGGATTGAATATATACTGCTGAATTTGTAGAAAAGCCAAATCAAACAGAAAGACAAGGAAAGTGGGATCAGCTAGGGCAGAGCAAAAGAACACAACAGTGGCCACATTCCAACAAGGGTTTCACAGATTCATTCAAAGGAGGATGAGCAGAAGAGGGGCCTAGAACCTCACCATGCTGACAGCCCAGGCTGGGAGAGTGGAGACTGAGAGGGGCTGGAAGGCTCTTGTCCCAAAACTGCTCTGGCCCTGCCTACAAGATTCTAAGTTCAAGCTCTTTCATCTAACTTTTCAAGGTGGCATTTCAGGCCCAAAGGCAATCTCAACATTAATGTGCAAGATCCTCCTGAAAATGAATATATAATGAATGAATCTTACCAATGGTTTCATAATAAGAGGAAATTACGAGTCCCAGTTGCGAACTGGGAAGTTTACTTTTCTCCACTGAACTGAAAACTCTGAAGTGTTCCTGAGAGAGGTTGGGCGGTGTTGGCATATGCATCTCTTCTGTCCCCAGGCAAAATTCCACCTTTCCAGTAGTAAATTTCGAATTGTTTATTCCTCCTTTATCTCCTAAATTCATGGGGGGAAAAAAAATTATTTATTTACTTACTTTTGTTAGAGAGAGAGAGCACAAGAGCTAGCGGGGCGGGGGGGGGGGGGGGCAGAGGGAGAGAGAGAATCTTGAGCAGGCTCCGCAACCAACGTAGAGCCTGACACAGGGCTCTATCTCTCAACCCTGAAATCATGACCTGAGCCAAAATCAACAGTTGGATGTTTAACCGACTGAGTTTAGCCACCCAGGCGCCCCAAAAAAGAAATTTACAAAGGAGATAGAAGGGGAAGTGATGAGGAGGGAAAAAGTAGAAGAAATGGACAGGGAGGAAAAAGAAAAATTCTGTGTATAGCTGAGATTTCTTTGCAGTTTGAGGGACACTGTTTCCTTAAATTTAGTATCTAATATCATTCCTGAGGAGCTCAGGTACGTGTGTATGGGCTCTCTACCTGTTATTTCATAAAGAACACTACAGAGGGGCAGTGTGCCAGAAAGTAATGTTGAGATAATGCTTTGCTTCTCGTGGGGATTCTGGAAGTTACATGGTTTGGGTTTGCTTTTTTTTAAGGGCTTCCAACAGTAAGATGTTAGTCTGCCTCTGGGGCAGAGACCTCTGGGGTAGAAGCAACCCACAGTTAGTTCTGACCTAAGGGGGAGAAAGTGGGAAAGAATCGCTCTCTTTATAAGATCAGAGAACACACAAGAAAAAAAGGAAAACTGTTCTAGGGGAAGTCGTCAAAAGCTGCAGAGGAAGAGAAGCTATTGTGGAGTTTGAAGTCTGCAGCCCAAGGACTGGGGATAAACTGCTGAGAATATTTTAATACCAGGTGAGATTCAGGGTGAACCAGTGTAATCCATTCTTGGGAATTATATTTGCTTTTTTTATTCATGCCCTTAACCATTATTAATATATGCCATAATTGAAAGAAGTTTAAACATAACACAGAGAGCTAATTTAATATAATGTGAGTCTATAGGCAATACAACCAAAATCTGTGGGTACATGGCATAGCCAGCGGTTTTTTGGGGTGAGCAGGGGCAGCAACAACAAATACTTACATCCATATATACATACATAAATAAAACTTTTGTCAGTGATTGTAAAAACAAGATTTGATCAGATTTCTGAAAGATCAGTGAGTATTAGTATCTTAGGTTTACATTTAAATCTATTTTTAATAACTTTAAAATATAATTACCTTAAGTTTTTAAATTTAAGTTTATTCTTTAAGCTTATTTTTATTATTCCAATAAATTTGAATAGCAAGGATCATAAACATATATTAGGATTTTAAACAAATTTTTAATAACCCAAACATACGTAAGTCAAGATTTTTCCCCACCCAAATTTGAGTATATTCTTTCTCTCTGGGGCTACCACTTAACCACTCAAAGCCCTGCTTTGATTGAATTCACAGATCAATAAATGTTGAGAAGGGAGAAAACAAATAAATGTGATGTAACCAATGATACTGAATATCTTGTTTTAAGCTAAAAGAAATCTCTAAGATCAAAATCTATGGTATTAAAAAAAAATCTTGTTGATGCTTAAATTAAAATGCATCTATTTCCTTGACACTAATAAAGTAGGGTTGTGGTAATAGGTTCTAGTTAATTCAGTAGGAATCAAGTCATCTACTTACGAAAATTTTTTTTAAAAGACTATAGCACCATACTTGCAAAGAGATAGGTAAGAACATAGATGTACAGAACCAAAAAAAATACCGTTTCTATATCTACTCAAGGGAGTATGCTCATTTCACAGGAAGCATAAAAGCAGATGAGTGAGACAGTCTTTGGTTGGAATGAGGTGTGTGAGAGAGAAGATGTGATCCACTAGACAAGAAGAAGAAAGTGAAGGGCAGCCGGGAATGGGCATGTTGGTGGGGAAAGAAGGGACCTATGGCGGAATATGGTAAGTCCACAGGGTGGTGTCCTGTAAAGAGCAAGGGATATAGAGCAAGTATTTTACCTTGTGTCTGTGCAAGGAATAACGAAAGTAACTTTCTGCTGTGTCGGATTGATCTGTTATGATATCTGGATTTTTCCAGGGTCTCTCTAAAACACCTCAAAGTGTCTGTCACATCCACAGGCACACAGACGAGCTCTTTGGCGTGGCTGTATTCTGAAAGGAAAGAGAAGCGTACCGAGGGATGAAATGCTGCAGCAAGCCAACTAGTAGCAAAAGACTTTTTAATTCAGAGAATTTCTTGGTCCCAAACTAAAGCTGCTAAATTCAAAGCCCTGAGGTTTGCAGCAGGTGTTTCAACGTTCAGATCAAATTTTTGTGGTATATTTGAAAGTTCTTTAAAAAAAAAAAAAACTTAGAAAACTCTTGATTCCTATGAAATGCAAATAACTTTAGATCTTGCCAATTTTCCTTATGAAGCCTCCCACTTTTTCTTTTGCTGATCATAAAAGATGAAATAATCTACTCCTTTTCAGCAGCCTCTTCAAAGCAGAGGTGCCTTGGGAAAGAGACGAAAGGAGGAAACAAAGAGGCCTGGGTGGGTAAGTGCTCTCTTAAGAGAAGGGGAAGACGGGTTTCTAATATTGGAGGATGCAGAGGAAAGGAAGATGAGGCCATAAAAGGGAGTGGAACTAAAAACAGTCCTGAAAAAAATGGGCGGAAAGAGGAAATGTTGGCAGAGGGTGGCCGCGAGGTCCCTTGAGCCAGGCTGCAGATTTTTGGCCACACATCATGAAACAGTGCACAAGAGAGAAGGAATTCAAGCTTCAGATAATATAGATAAAATAACATGGAATTTACTTCTTCAACAAGTTGAACAGGTGAATGGCCCCTATGAAATCTGAGGCCTTGAGAGTAGTACAGCAACTTGCGAGGGAACGGGGCCACAGGAGGCGAAGAGGCGTGACCTTTGCCCTAGAGAGTTCACACTCTAGCTGAAAAGATGAAGCATTCTGACCCTGGGGTATTAAACTCTCATTCACAGAGCGTTTCTGGTTCTGTCCGAGATGAGGGCGAGAGAAGTGAGAGATCAGCAAGAGGGAGGAAAGGAAGTGCAAGAAAGACTTCGTGCCAGAGGACACACCAGTTGTGTCTTAGAAGAGAGGGAAGATTTGATTAGGAAGAAGGAGGCAAGAGGTTTAAGACAGAATAAGAATAGCTGACATTGACTGAGTACTTACACTATACCAGGAACTATTCTATATAATTTACTGTGATGATCTCATCAGATCCTAAAAACAACATAAAAGGTATGTACCGTTATATCCTCATTTTACAGATGAGGAGATTAAGGCATAGAGAAGTCTGTGGTTTCTCTTGAGTCACAGAGCTAGTTTGTGCAAGGAGAGGTATGGAAGCAGGAGTCAGGGGGGCAGTTTGGGGTGCAGTGGGATGTCACGGCCAGTCCCACTGAACAAAGAGGGGTTTTACAGAGACCCGAAGCCCTCGCTGAGAAAGTCACTTTCATCCTTTCCAATAGGGAGCACAGGAAGGGTCTTGAGCAGGGCACGAGTATTTTAGGAAAAGTTAGCAGACTGCAACAGAAAGAGGTTGGTGGCTGAGAGACTACAACACTGATATTGTGATTTGAACTCAACTAAGATGGTAGCAATGGGAATGAGGGAGGGATGCAGGGAACATTCCAATGTTGGAAGTGGCAGAAGAGTGGTTAATTGGTTACATGGCAAAGAAAAAAGGGGGGTGGGAATTACTTCTTCCCTGTCCTTCCAGGGCCAATGACCTTGTGTCCCATCTCGCTGGAAAAAAATCCAAGCAATCCAAAATATCTTCTGCAAACCCCACCAGTGGTTCATGTTGGTCTAGAACATTCTTCCCTCAGATATCCCCATGCCCTTGCTTCCTCAGCTCCTTAAGGTTACTGCTTAACTTAATTTCTCAGGAGGCCTCCCTTGATCACTGTATTTAAATTGGTGATCCTGGTTTCCCAACTTCTCTCTTCTCCATTGCATTCGTCATCTTCTGATGTACTATGTGTTTTGTTTGTTTATAGGTTGCCTCTTGCCACTAGAATGCAAGTTCCACGAGGGCAGGGAGATTGTCCAGCATCAATTTTGTCTGCTGCTATCAACCCAGACCTATAACAATGCCTGTTACATGGTTTGTGCTCAGTAAGTATTTCTTAAATGAATGAATGACAAGTTTCAAAGCTAAATGGCTGGGATAAACTTGATTAATAATCACTTATATAGATCTTAATCTCAGTTAATTCTCATAGCACCTTACCAACTAGTAGGGGTGGATGTTACTCACACTTTACAAAGGAGGAAAAGTGAGGACATTAACTTGTTTTAAGCCCTTATAAGACAAGAGAGACAACCAGTGTTCAAGTCCAGTGCCTTTCCCAGATAGTTGGCCAGAGGGCATCACATCTTGGGTAACTGGCAATAAGCCAGATTTGAGGCCTGCTAATTTGAGTACAGAGACCTTTGAGACTAGGACAGAAATAAGCCTAAGAAAAGTTAATGAGAGAAGCAGCCTGGGGTCCACAGGGAGGTCCTAATGGAATTAGTGCACAGTTACATTTTATGGCCATAGAGACATCTTTCAATCTACTACAACGCAGACTGAAATGTCTAGAAATCCTGGAGGCTCTAGTCAAACCAGGTACATGGCCATATTGAGAGAAGTACTTGTCCCCCCTACCCCCCAGCAATTTCACTCTTGACACACTTGCCTACCACACATTTAAGAGAATCAAATACTTAGGTGACAGAAGCTTTTACTAACTCCCCAGGAGCTCTCTTCTACCCTACCAATTTCACTCTCCTGTCCACTTTGTCCTATGCCCGCCATCTTGCTCTCTCAATTCCCCTCTCCTCTACCCATGCACGGTCCTGCATGATCCAGACAAGGAGACAAGGCATGCCCTGACTCCTCCCACCCCCACCCTTATGCACAATGCCCTAAAGATGATAAGGTTTCTGCTCTGTTTTTATTTTTCCTACAAGAATTCATGAGTTTGGCTTTTATCTTTTTCTCCTTAGTGAATCAGGGAAAGAAGCAAAGACAGCAAAGGAAAAAGCAGAAGCTGGAAGCCCTCACATATTAATATTTTGAGACAGTTACCTTCTCTAGACCTTAATTTTCAATCTCTGCTAAAATTGGAATGATAATATTTACCTCCAAGGGTTATTGTTTTAACTTGTGTGTGAAGTATCCAGCATAGTGCCTATCAGGGAGTAAGCATCCAAGAGGTGGAGGCTACATATTGGCTGTTAGTCATGTATTTTTAAAATATATATTGAGCACTTACTAGTATTAGGTGCTATGCTAGGCACTGAAGAAATATAAGTGAACAAAACAGACACACTCCTTGTTTTCACAGAGCTTTCATTCTGGAATAAAAATTCACAAAAGCATGCTTGTATTTCGAGGCAATCAAAAGGACAGGAGGGACAGATGTTGGTAGTCTTTTTTAAAATGTGGGGTCTGACTAAAATCATCCTGCTACTTTTTATCAAATATCCACTTATAAATCATTCCTCCTTGTTTTTTTCCTAAACTATATTTCACTTTTTTTTTTCCTTTTTTCAAGCCCTAGAAAACCTTTTTTCTTGTAGTCTAACTAGGGCTCTACTGGTGATTTTGTGACTATGTACACAAGATAACTAGTGAAAGCAATGAAGAAGTATCATTAGCTTCAGAGGCCTGTCCTTACTTCTCTGTCTCAAGGGGAGCTCCTCTCTGAAAACTTTCATGAATAATTCAAGAAGCTATTTCAAAGGCACTAATAACCTCAACAGTTAGAAATAGGTCAGAAGAAGAAGAAGGTGAAGGAGGAGGAGGAAGAAGTACAGGAGGAGGAGGAGGGTGGGGAAGAAAGAGAAGGAAGGAGAAGGAGGAGAAAAGGAAGAAGAGAAAGAAGAAGGAGAAAAAAAAGAAAAGAATTACTATGTCTCTTATTGTACTAATGTACTCATTAAACTGAATACCAGGGTGCCTGGATGGTTCAGTTGGTTGAGCCTCCAACTCTTGATCTCAGCTCGGGTTGTGACAGCAAGCCCCGCATAGGGCTCCAAGCTCAGCAGGGAGTCTGCTTCAGGATTCTCTCTCTCTCCCTCTCCCTCTGCCCCTCCCCCCCATGCTCCCTCTCTCTCTCTAAAATAAATAAGTCTTAAAAAAAAAAAAACAAAACCTGAAATACTAACGACTCCTGAGAGATGGGTCAACCAAGGAAGAATCCCAGGGAATACTATAAAATTTGGGCTGCTTTTTTTTTTTTTTTTTTTTTTAGATTTTATTTATTTGCGAGAGAGAATGAGAGACAGAGAGCACGAGAGGGAGGAGGGTCAGAGGGAGAAGCAGACTCCCTGCCGAGCAGGGAGCCCGATGCGGGACTCGATCCCGGGACTCCAGGATCATGACCTGAGCCGAAGGCAGTCGCTTAACCGACTGAGCCACCCAGGCGCCCTGGGCTGCTTTCTACACAATTAGTCATATTAACCCAAAAGCCCAGAGTCAGTAATAAAATACACCTGCCAAAGGTTGAAAATTCCAACATACCTGAAGACTGAAGAACCCTATCAGAGATAACTTAAATACCAATTAGGTCAAAACTCAAGAAACAGATCCTAGATAGAATGCAAAAACGGCTACAATAAAAGGCATATTCATAGTTATCTCCCCTGTGAAGCTTAACAAGCAGGCAAGTTACTCATCCATACAAAAAATAATCTATAAAGTGAGGTATTCTCACTTCTCCACATCCTACAGAGACTATACCAAATTACATATGCATTATTAAATAGTTAGAGGGAGAACAGAATGCTGTTAAATAATGAGAACACCAAATGTTCATAGGCACTGGAGCAATAGAATATCTGTTCTGAAGAATTAAATGTATCAAGCATTACCGCCCAATGCTGTTATGCCAAAAGAAAATCTATGGTGTTCTAAAGCAGCAATCTGGTGTGGAAACCAGCAAGAGTATCCTTGGTCTTTCCAAAGTACTGCAAACATGTCATGATGACATACCTTAGACCCATCATGCTTATAAACATGTTAATGATCTGAGTTCAGGACACTGAAAGAAAATTCACCCTCCTAAAAATTTGCCAAATAAGCCCAAAAGCGTGGGCCAAAATATGCTCCTAGTCACAGAGGTCCTAGAGTCTTTTAAAGAGGTGTAAGTTGGATGCCAAGATTTTAATGATAATGACTCAATGTAAGACTTACAATTAGTAGGCAGGATCATCTAAAAACTACCATACTATCACAGTAAGTTAGAATAAAATATCTGTCTCCCCATGACCACTGATGTATAGCAAAATTTTTCTGAGTGCTATCAGTTTAGAGGAGAGACTAACCTGAGAGAGGACAAATGGTGAACAGGTCAAGTAGTTTGGTGGAGCACTTACAGGCTGAGCAATCAGACAGACGAGGGTTTGAACCAAAGTTCTATTTACTAGTAACATTTAATTTTCTCATCTGTAATGTAAGCATAATATCTACCCTCTAAAATTATAAAAATTTAAAAAGCTAATGGTTATAATGTGCTCAATATAGTACGTGGCCCAATTCATTATTACTGCCACTACAATATTGTTTAGATTTTATCCCTTCAAATATTCCTGCTGTAGTCGTTGCTCAAACTGACTATAGCCCCACCACCATTGAGAATCAACCTAAATAATCACAGTAAGCTGATCCGACCTACCCTCCTTTCTGTTTCACCACCTGCTACCTTACCTTTCCAAATGTAGCTTTAACAACTAGAAGGCAAAGTACTTTTCTGACATATTGCATCCACCATCTATAAGACCTACTGGTCACACATGCTAGGCATGTTTTTCTTATCCCTTAGGTGCTAGTCATCATATTTGATAATAAGTTTTTTTTGACATGTTTTCTCACATTTGTTGCCCATTCTTTTTAGGATGGAAGGGATAATATAAATCACATTCTGAATTGTAGATCCCAAATTGACAGATCTCCAGAGGTTTGACAGATGTGATCAAGAAAAGAAGAACACAACCAGGATGAATCACACTCTGATTGGACCTCCATTGTTTAATAAATATGAGGGGATAATTTGATTTATCACTGGTGGTAAAACTCACAAGTTTGTAGTTACCAACTCCCTCAACAGAAACCTCTACACTGCTCTGAAGCCCTTACATCTTCTTTCTATTTCCCTGAGGGGCCAGGCCACTCTTTCAGATTCCTCCTGAAATCTCCTACCCTAGCAACCTTGGCTATGCTCTCAACCCCTTCCTTTATTAAGAAAATCTTCAGTACCCAGTGAGAATACCTTCAACTTCTGCCCTTACCACCTATAAACTTCCTGTTTTGGGGCCCATTCTCTCCTTCCCTTCTGCCCTAGCCTCTCAGTATGGCTCCTCTAGAGGGTAAATTCATGTTCTCCTTTCTGCCTTGGAAACAATTACGGAAACTTGTGTCAAGATGGAGATTCCATCAACCTATGATGAGCAGCAGCTCAGTACTCAACTCATCAAACACGGTGGCATGAGCGAAAAAAATGGACTAGCCCTTGTGTGAAAGCAATGAGATTTGGGGGTTGTTTATTACTACTGTATAGCGTAGCCCACTTTGAATGACACAGCTTCCAAAGTGAGGCCATCCTCAGGTCTATACTCCATAAAACTCTCCCTGAGTGACCTCATAGAAGCCCCTGATTTCAACCACCACCAATATATGGACAACGAAAATATAAATCTCTGCTGAATGCCTGACTGGTCTATCTAACCATATACTGAATAGTTCTACTCAGGTTTCATCCTGGCACCTCAAACTCAGTACTTCCTAAGTAACTTCCTCTGAGCTATTCCTCCCTTCAGTTTTCCTGTAGAGTGAAGACATCACATCCATCTAGCCACCCAAGCCAGAAACCAAGGCATCTTGGACTCCTCCCATCCTCATCTAACCAGTATAGAACACAGTCCTGGGGACTTACTTCCTCGGCCTTTCTCTCATATCTGTCTACTCTTATATTCTCCTCACCTAAATCCAGAGCCTCATCACATCTTTAATGTACAAGTAGGAGTAGCTGCTCTTCTGCTTCCATGTGCTGTGCTTTCAATTGATTCCCCACACTGCTGCCTAAGGTTCTTTCCAAAGCACAAATATGATCGTTTCACTGCCCTTCTTTAAATCCTCATAACTAGTTCCCTTCAGCCATCCAGATAGATCTGCATCTCTTTATCCTGCCTTCTTTTTTTTTTTTTAAGATTTTATTTATTTATTTGACAGAGAGAGACAGTGAGAGAGGGAACACAAGCAGGGGGAGTGGGAGAGGGAGAAGCAGGCTTCCTGCTGAGCAGGGAGCCCGATGCGGGGCTTGATCCCAGGACCCTGGGATCACGACCTGAGCCGAAGGCAGACGCTTAACGACTGAGCCACCCAGGCGTCCCTCTTTATCCTGCCTTCTAAGGCCTTCCTGCCAACGTTTCTAACCTCAGCTTTGCCTTTTCCTTTTTCCTTTACCTCTACCAAATTGCACACAGTCTCTGCACAGCGATGCTGTTTACTACTACTGCTTACAGTGGAAAACAGCAGGGGTAGCCATAATATGACAGACCTTATCACTCTATACCATAGTCTCTGCTTTATTTATCAGTCTCTTTCAATGGGTTGTAAATTCCGGGATAACAAATCTTTAATCTCAATAAATCTTTAGTCTCTTTGTAGTCTCAGTACCCAGTATGGCACCTAACACACGGTGGACATTCAGTAAATGTTTGCTGAATGACTGAATGGCCGCCTAACTGTCTCAATAAAGGAATAGATGATTACATACCTACACACATACATACATAAAATCAATGGATAAATAAATGAAAGAATCCTAACATGGCAAAGGGAAGATCTGCATTCCTTTCCTATACCAGAAACAGAGGCACATGACAAGCACAATTGAGAGAAAGCATTGTTCCCCATTTTCATCTTATTCTATTGCTTCAATCCTATAAGCTGCACTGCCAAAATATTCCAAGAGGGTTTCTCAGCTGAAAGCAAAGGAGCCATGACGTCCCTTTGTCTTCTCCTGTGCTCTAGTGAAAAGACCTACAACTTAACCATGATACAGCCAATAGGAGAACAATCTACACTGATTATGGGAATGGGAGTTACTATGAGAGTCAAGACAGAGCTTCAAAGAGAGCGGCAACAGGTCAATATGAAGAGTTCCCAAGTGAAATAAAAACGGGGGGAAATGTACACAACAGTCTTTTTCATGCTTATTTTTCAAATAATTTTCCGTTCACTTTTTCCTTCCCTTCTTTAATTTACAGATTAAACTAATAAACACATGTTTTAATTCCCCTTGTGACATTTATAGCAACATAAGATGGTAAATATCAAATGGGTTATTTTCAGTCCAATAAGCCTGCAAAAGAGATTTTGCAAACATTTTAATTATGGAAGAGCTGACATGCAGAACACAACAGCAAACCTTGCTTTAAAAAAGCTTCAAGCTAAAATGGTTCCAACCTGAATAGATAAACTTTTTTAGGATATCTGCACAGTTTTCTGTATCTGTTACTTCACTGGTTGAAGGATTAATCTTGAGCTGCTTCCCAATGAAATTTCGGCAGGTTATCTTAAAAAGGAAAAAGGAAAACAAATACTATTTGGTCAGGTATTTATGGCTAAAAATTTGTTAAAATGTTTATCTTATTTTTCCCTTGTCAAAAAGAAGAAATATAAAAGGATGCTACAAATAAAAGCTAGCAGAGTAGCACTTGATCATGACAACTTTCAGGAAAAAAAGCAGCCACATAACTTTTCATATTTCTTTTGTTCAGCACAGCTGGAGAGGCATTAGGCAAATTATGTAGAGCAATGAGAATATGATTTTCTGATATTCTATAAATCCACTAGTCTAAATATATCTCCTATTATGCAAGTTGAAACATATCTAAAATATAGGCTGCTTTTCCAGTGGCTGATTTTTCCACCCTACTCATAATGAATGCAATTTAAACTTCCCTGGTGAAGTTTTTCAGAACTAACTTCCTCTGTAGTATTTTAAAAATTTATTTTCTAACAGACACTTAAGTCCTAAAATTATAAAATATCTGAAATCAGAAAAATTTTAAACAAAAGGAAATTCTTTTAAAAGGTCCAAGAACTGGGGCACCTGGGTGGCTCAGTCAGTTAGGCATCCAACTCTTGATTTCGGCTTGGGTCATGATCTCAGGGTTGTGATATCGAGCCCTGCATCAGGCTCCATGCTCAGCATGGAGCCTGCTTGGGATTCTCTCTCTCCCTCTCCCTCTGCCCCTCCTCTGCTAGTGGGTGCACCTGCTCTCTCCCTCTCTCTAAAAAAAAAAAAAAAAAAAAGTCCAAGAACTTTTGTTTCTCCATTCCTATTCCTTGAACTAACCTATTTCTCAAAATACAGACCTCTTTGAATCTCAGTCTGATGTAGATGCTGCTTCTTTATTGTCCCTTGTAGGTACTTATACAATGAGATGTAAACAGTCTAATAAAATGCAAATTCTTTCCCATAGCCTAATAAGGCCCCATTTGACCTAGTCCTTCCCAACTCCCAGCTTCATTAAATAAATCTTAAATGAACATTTATTATGTGTCAGTCACTACTCCAAGCTCAAGGATAATACAGTGAACAAAGCAAACAAAAGTTCCTATATTTATGGAACCTATTCTAGAGGAAGTAGAAATATAATGAGGAAAATAGAAGGGTACATTATAGAGTATATTAAAGAGTTATAAATGCTGTAGAGAGAAATAGAGCAATCCTTTATATAGGATAGTGAGAATAGTCCTCACACAGAAAGTGACATTTAGCAAAGACTAGAAAAAGGTGAGAAAAAATCAGTGTGGGTATTTGGGGGAGAAGCTTCCCAAGCAGGGGAGCAGCAAATGGGAGGATCCCAAGGCAGGAAGTCTTAAAGAACAGAGCAGCTGAAACCTTCAGGGGAGTATTAGGAGATGAGTCACTGGAGATGACAGGGGAATGCGTGGGGCATTAAGGCCATGATAAGGATGTTCACCTTATCTCTGAATCAGATGGGAAGCTGCTGTAGGGTTTAAAGAAGAGGAATGACATGATCTGACTTAGGTTTTTAAGGGGTCATTCTACCTGCTGCATTGAGAATAGACTATAGGCTGGAGGCAGGGATTCAGGGAGGTTGGAAGCAAGAAGACTAATTAGGAAGTCATTGCATGAATCCAAGCAAATATAACAAGGGCTTGGATCAGAGCAGGAGTGGTGGAGGTAGTGATAAGTGGTCAGATTCTGAATACATTTTGAAGGTAGAAGATTTGATAACCACTTTGAAGTGGGGTAATTAAAGCAAGAGAGGGGTCTGAGATGTCTCAAAGGTGTCTGGCCTGAGCAACTAGGAGAACAGTGTTGTCATCAGTTGAAGTGGGGAAGACTTGTCAGAACAGGTTTGCTTTGAAATATACTAAATTTTAGAAGTGTATTAGACACGTTGATTAGGCAGCATGATGAAATTTGATGGGTCAACTTGGTTAGGCTAAACTACGAGGACAAAAGGGAGGGAAGTATCCATTTTGCAGCATACACACACTTCATCCCAGCTATTCAAACACTCATCTAGCTGCCACTCTGAAGGGATTTTGCAGATACTAATTAAAGTCCCTAATAAATTTCCTTTAAACTAAAGAGATTATCTTCGTGGGCCTGACCTAAGCAGGTGAGTCACTGATGTGCTGCTGGAGGGTCTCCAGACTCCAAACAGCATCTAGGTCTACTCACTGGATCATCCCTCACTGACTGCCTAAGGATAACAGCTTCTGGTCACACCTGTAAGTTTCCTTCCTGCTCATGATCCTGACTGACCACCTTATAATTTTGGACTCATCTGGCCAGCCCCCACAATCAAATAAGCCAATTCCTTGTAATAAATCTTGATGGATATATGACAGAAAAATAGACAGACAGACAGACAGATAGATAGATAATAGATCCTACCGGTTCTGGTTCTCTGATTGAACCCTGACTGATACAGGGAATTACATGTCAACACAGAATTCAGGAGAAAGGTCTAGACTGAAGCTGTAATTTCAAAAGTCATTATTATAAAGACAGTACTTAGAGCCACAGACTGAATGAGCTCACCAAGGGAGAGGATGTGGATAAAGAAGACAGGAGGACCAAGAACAAAGTCCTGGGACACACTACCATTAAGACACTGGGGAGAAGAGGAAGAAGCAAAGCCCCCCTGTTTTCACTCTCGCCCCTGTCTGTGACATTCCAGCCACTCAGGCCTTCTTCCTGTCCCACCTCAGGGCCTTTGCCCTTATTCTTCCCTTGGGCTGGAAGGCTCTCTCTTATGTATGGCTGGCCATTTCTCATCAAAGGTTACCGTTTCCAAGAGGCATTCCAGATTTCTACCTCCCACCCCACCTATCTCTAACCCATGGACCCATTTTAGTCTCTTCAGAGAACTCATAATGATCATAAACCTGTTTATGTATCTGTTTACATGTTTATTATCTGGCCCTACCTCTACCCCTCCAAAATTAAACTCCATAAAGCAAGAACTCAGACTGTATTCTCATTGTGTTAGAATATGTAGGAGGCAAGAATATGCAAGGGCCGTAAGGAACCTCTGTGAGAAGAAAATGGAGCCCTCACTTGTGGCCGCAACACCACAAGCACACAGAGTGGTATGGGAGGTGGGACTAGATTTCAGTCCTCACGTACACTGGATGCCCTGGGCCAGGTCGCAAACTGTATAACTGTATGCCATGGTTCTGGTATTAGATAGTCGACACACATTTATTAAATTAATAAGTGAAAGAATTTACTACCCTTTCCTCCACCTAACTCAAAGCTGCACCATGATTTTCATGGTCCTTACACACTTTCACTTTCATGGGCCCACACCTCCATAAAAAATATTAAAAATTGTATCATATGATTATGTTGGCATAAATACAAATACAGTATTAGTAAAAATTAAAACCTTTTCTTTGACCTAAAAGTTACTTTTTTCTTCACATTAAAAAAATTAAAACATTTAGTGGGCCTCTAAAAGTTTGGTGGCTCTAGATAATGTCCTCACTGTGCCTAATGAATGTATCAGCTCTGGCCTGAATGTAAGTTTCCTATGTATAAGGACTTAATTTTTGTTTACCTTGTAAATATTGGCACATAACAGGCTTTCAATAACGTTTGTTGATTTGAATGATAAATGCCTAAGTAAAAATAATATTTATCTGATCCCTAAATATTTGTATTTTATACGTGCACTCCTCAGAAATCACAACTGCATGAATAATAAAGCCAAACTCACCTTCTCTTTGTATTCAGCCTCATATCTTGCACAAGGTTGTTGGGTAGCATCCGGGCCATTGAACTTGGATATTCTTAGAAGAAGCTGACGCTGTGCATACACCAGGAGTGGTGTCACTTGCTCTGTGTATCTCTCACTAGAGAGAGGTAGAAATACATTAAAAAGCAGACATTAGTTAAAATGCATTTTTTAAATGGAAGCTTGTCCCTGTACCTCTGAAATAAATAATACATTATATGTTAAAAAAAAAAAAAAGAAGATAGTAGGAGGGTAAAATAAAGGGGGGGACATCGGAGGGGAAGACAAACCATGAGAGGCTATGGACTCTGAGAAACAAACTGAGGGTTCTAGAGGGGAGGGAGGGAGGGGGATGGGTTAGCCTGGTGATGGGTATTAAAGAGGGCACATACTGAATGGAACACTGGGTGTTATACACAAACAATGAATCATGGAACACTACATCAAAAAATAATGATGTAATGTATGGTGATTAACATAACATAATAAAATTTTTAAAAATAAATAAATAAATAAATGGAAGCTTGTCACTTTTTTTTTTTAAGATTTTATTTATTTATTCATGAGAGGCAGAGGGAGAAGCAGGCTCCCAAGGAGCAGGAAGCCCGATGCGGGACTCGATCCCAGGACCCTGAGATCATGACCTGAGCCGAAGGCAGACGCTTAACCATCTGAGCCACTCAGGTGCCCATGGAAGCTTGTCACTTTTAATTGCCCTCACAGCAGTACTTACTGTGAAATTGTATTGAACTGGATAGCAAGTGATACCAGTGTTTCCCATTTTTCCACTTGATACAAAAGTTCCAGAGATTTCAACACAAAGTTATGGATCCATTTCAAATCAACCACATTTACATCATCCAAAAGATGCTCAAAATCAAGGCTAGAACCACCGTTATCATTTTTAATATTTCCATAGCAGCTTGGAACACTGAACTCCCCTTTTTCTTCAATAACCTGAAAGTAGCACATGGAAAAAAATGTATTTTCAGATTTCACTACACATTTTTTTTCTGAAAACTGAATGTGATAGAAAATATAACAGGAAAAGAACTGAAGATAAAAAAAAATTAAATGTTTTTATTATGCAAATCAAAGCTTGAACACTGCTATTCCAAAGAACTTTCTATGATGATGGAAATGTGCTATGTCTGTTGCTTGATATAGTAGCCACCAAGCATGTGTGGATATTGGAGCTACTGAAATATGACCATTGCAACTGGATTTTTAATTTCATTTAATTTTAATTAATTTAAGCTTAACTTTATAAAATAGCCACATATGGCTAGTCATTACCATATTAGACAGCACAGACTGAGGTCCATACTTCCTGGTCCACAGTCACTACCTATGTAAGTAAGGACATTAAACAAATAAGATAAAGTTTTGAAGAACAGGTTTTAGTATATGCAAATTATTAAGTTTCCATAATACACTGGTTACATTCATCAGTCTGTGGCATAATATGTCCAATTCCCTGATACAAAGGTCAAACCTATGGAGAAGGAAATCTTCTAGAAAACCCTGTTTTTGCCTAAGTCAGAGGTACTATGTAACTAATGTATTCATTTCCCAAGAGTCCCTGATGCATCTGTGTATATCCTTAGAAATTCTTGAGACAAAAAAAAAAAAAAACCCTTAGATCCACCTATAAGCCAGGTTGCAGCCCAACAAATAGTTGGGTAACTCAAGACCAGCCCCTCTTAAGCTGGTGTTACTATTAAGGGTAATCCACACATAGAGGACGGAAGGTACCAACCTTCCTCTACCAAGTAAAGGACAAATATCGCTAACAAGATTCATGGTCCTTGAGGTTGGAAGAGACCTAGGAAGTCATCTGGCTGTGCAATGTAATATGAATGCCTAAAGTCAGTCTTGTGTAGGTGTGAATAAGAGGTGTGCCATATGTGACCCATGTGAATTTCCCTCCTTAGCACATGGGACATACTCAATAAAGGGTAGTTTCCATTTTGTTGATGTTATGAGCTCCAC
Organism: Mirounga leonina; assembly: GCF_011800145.1. Lineage (NCBI taxonomy): Eukaryota > Metazoa > Chordata > Mammalia > Carnivora > Phocidae > Mirounga > Mirounga leonina. The sequence continues at coordinate 20,937,912 of NW_023270739.1, forward strand.
CCTTCTACCCACTGATTCTACAGTAAGACCTCCAGCAGCACAGAGCTGCATAAAGGGTTCTCTCCATTAACTTGACTTCAGGGTTCCATGTGGAGGCATTCTTGGCCTTTACTCAATCCTCTTGGTGAGTGTAGAAGAAATCAAGCCTGTCCCACTCAACTTTTCCAAGATGACTGCTCTGTCAGAGCCTGCCTACCTATAGGATGACATATTCTTTCTTCAGACATGGGTAAATTTCCTGGGTCCAAATGAAATAACTTTCCTGGGCCATCCATGAAGAAGAGGGTATCTGATATCAGTTAGTCATGCCTATGCCTACATGGTAAGTTTACTTCTGGGATGAAGGAGAGGGAAGCCCTCTGTGGTTACTATATCTTCCAATATAGCTTTCATCAACAACAAAACTGACATTGTATTTCCAACCATCAAGAGAGAAGGAAAAAAGTATTATCTATTTACTTCCTAATTTTGGTAACATTACCCAACAATATTGAGAAATAAGCAGCACTGGCATTTGGGGATGAAAATAGCATATGGAAAGTGAAGTTTCTGGCATGGTCAAGACCAGTCTTTATATTCTGAAGATTAAATATGGGCCATGTGTAATTTAAAAAAAAAAAAAAAAAAAACCTTTTATTAAAGAAAATTTCTAACACTTACAAAAGCAGAGAAAATAATATACTGAGGCCCTATATACCCACAACCAGCTTCAACCAATTATCAACTTTTGGGATCTACTTGGTTTAATCTGTACACATACCCACTTCCCCCAGTATTTTTAATTACATCCCCAAAATTATATTAATCTATAAATACTTCATCATGTGTCTCTAAAAAGACAAGAATTGTTTTTACAGAAACATAACCACAATAATATAATCCCACCTAACAAAAGAAATTAGCAAAAAAATCCTTCAAAACATTATTGAATAACTAGTGTTCACATTTCCTTTATACCTTATAAATTTTTGAGTGCATTAATTTGGAATGGGATCAAAATAAGGTCCAAACATTGCATTTATGTCTCTTAAGTCTTTTTTAATCTACAGGTTTCAACTTCTCCTTTTTCACTTCAATTTTTTTGTTGAAGAATCCAGGTTATTTGTCTTGTAGAGTTTCCATGGTCGGAATTTCTATTGTTGCATCCCCATGGTTTCATTCTAAATGTTTCTCTGTCCCCGGATCTTCTGTAAATTGTTGGTTAGATTTAAATACTTGCCCTGCTTCCAGTTTATTTTTTTCCAACAAGTATACTTCACTGGTGCTGTTCATCCCCCCATGAATTCACAAAGAACTGCAAAATCCTGATATTCTAATTTCAACATTCTTTCTTATTACCTGAAAATTCTATAAAGAAAAATTTCTCTTCCTTGACTGTTAATTATTTGGTTATCCTCAAGTATAATTCACATAGAAAAGGTAATCAGCCTTTGTTTTTTCCCACCAAGGAGTCCTATTTCTTTTATTGGGAAATGGTTTTTAAAGAACCCATCTGGGTGCTAAGAGTTGTTACTTCTTTTTTGAGTCTTTTGAATTGTTTTGACATCTTTGTAAAATATTGACCATATGTATGAGTCTGTTTCAAGAGTCTCTTTTTATCCCATTGATATGTTTCTCTTTATGCCAATATCATACTCTTCTAATTACTACATCATTGATAAACCTTGAAATCAGGTAGGGAGTTCTCCAAATTTGTTCTTTTTAAAGATTTTCTTGGCCATTCACATTTCTTTGCATTTGCTTATAAGTTTTAAAATGAACTTTCGGGCGCCTGGGTGGCTCAGTTGGTTAAGCGACTGCCTTCGGCTCAGGTCATGATCCTGGAGTCCCTGGATCGAGTCCCGCATCGGGCTCCCTGCTCGGCAGGGAGTCTGCTTCTCCCTCTGACCCTCCCCCCTCTCATGTGCTCTCTCTCATTCTCTCTCTCTCAAATAAATAAATAAAATCTTAAAAAAAAAAAATGAACTTTCAATTTATACCGAAAAAAAATGTCTGTTGGAATTTTCATTCGAATTTCCCTGAATCAATAGATCAAATTGGAAATAAATGATATCCTAGCAATATTAAGTCTTTTGGTTCATGAACATGATATATCTCTGTGTCTATTTAGATCTTCTTTAATTTTTTTCTGCAATGCATTATAATTTTCAGTGTAAAAATCTTACATGCATTTCCTTAAATATATTCCTAGAAACTTGATATTTTGAATGGTATTTTTAAATTTTCATTTCCTAGTTGTTTTCTGTTAGTACAAAGAAATTTTTTATATTGACTTTATGTGCTATTTTGTTTATTAGTTCTAGTAGTTGTTTTATAGAGTCCTAAAGAGTTAGAATTTTCTATGTAAAAACTCATATTATTCCCTTCCAATCCACATGCCTTTTGTTTCTTTATCTGCCTTATTGTACCTGTCAGGATCTCTGGCATGGTATTGAGCAAAAGTGGTATGAACAGACATCCTTGCTTTGTTCCCAATCTTAGAGGGAAGCTCGTAATATTTCATCATTAAGTATGATGTTAACAGTAGATACTACTTTTTATCAGGTATTTCTAGTTTGCTGAGAGTCTTTAACATCAATGACATTGTTTTTGTTTTGCTTCCAATTGTATTAGTCTCTTCTTATTCTTTTGATAATGTCTTCCAGAGTTAACTACTTCTGTTTGTAGGTGATGAAATGTATAATGATCCACTTCACATTTGGTACTCTATGAATATGGTCTTTTCCTTTACTTCAACTTAGAATTAAGACTTGTAATTCTTGTTGTTGTTTTTTTCAATATACCAGTCCCAGAAGAGTTTTCCCTGTAGAAGTTATCTGAACACAGTCTTACGCTTTCTATTTGTGGTCTACAACCAGGCTCTATCTTCTCCAGAACACTATAAGACAGACTTAGTTTAAATACATATTAAATTAAGAGGTACTCTCTCAAATAAGTTTAAATGCATTTTATTTTTAGGCAACCTACATGATATGGTTTTTTCTTTTAAAATAAAGGACTCCACTCCAAATAAATCAACATTAAAATAAATGAAGAGATCAAGATGACATCACCCAATTGTCCAAGTCCTGGTGTTGTGTGGATGTGTGAAAAGCAGCAGCCAGTTACGATGACAGGTGATCAATCTAAAGTAATTGCCATTTTGTTAACATTTTTTCATTTATAAACCATCCTTAAAGAAAATCATACATAGGGTCGCACCATCCTCACAGTAGTCCAGCAGAGCAACCATGCCATCTGAATTCATGTCTTCACAAATAAAGAACTGGTAGTTTTGAATTAGCAAAGATGTGCTTGATTTGTCTGCAGCCTCTGTTATAAAAGGTTTACACTTTCTGATCCCTGTTCTTCAAGTTTGCCTTAGACTGATTTCCTATAATCTATGATGTACTTTTCGGAGGCTTCATTTGTGAAGCTTGTTTTCTGTAAGTAATGGTTCCCGACAACATCAACACCAATGATTACTGTGCTTTCAGTACCTTCGCCTTGGGGGCCTTCAACCAAGTCCATTTCCATCAATGGTACCTTCTGTCCTACTATTTTCTCCCTCACCTCCAGGCACAGCTCATTTGCAACCTCCTGAATCTTGTAGATGTCAGAGAACATCTCATCATGACTGATGAGGTCCAGGTAGATAATATGACGACATCCAGAGAAAGAGAACAGCAGCCCTGGCTTAGGAGGAACCCAGAATTCAGAGCAAGAGCAATGCAGCTAGAGCAGCACTCAAGGGGAGGGAAAGCAGGTGGAAAAAGTGGTATCAAATTTTGTAAATGCTTTTGCTGTATCTATTTCAATGGTCATATAATTTGTCTCTTTTATCCTGTTAATATGGTGAATTACCTTGATTGATCTTTATTTTTTTTTAAGATTTTTATTTTTTTATTTGAAAGGGCACACACGAACAGGGGGAGGAGCAGATGGGGAGGGAAAAGATGGGGGAAAGAATCTCAAGCAGACTCCACACTGTGTGCAGAGCCCAACATGGTGCTTGATCTCACCACCCTGAGATCACGACCTGAGCCAAAACCAAGAGTTGGACGCTTAACCAACTGAGCCACCCAGGCACTGCTTGATTGATCTTTAAATGTTAACCTTACATTTCTGGGATAAACCCACTTGATCATCATTTGTATAACTATAGATATTATAGACCTCATTTGCATATTTTATATATTGCTGGGATTGATCTGCTAATATTTCATTAAGGAGTTTTGTGTCTATGTTCATGAGGGATATTGGTTCATACTTCTCTTTTTGATATTATCTGTCAGGGTTAGGCTGGCTTCGCTTCTGAAAAAAATTTTTGTGTATGATTTTGTCCTTTTATGTTTGCTCGAATTCTGCAGGGAAATATTCTGGGTATGGAGTTTTCTTTATCTCAAAGTTCCTAATTATAAATTCATTTTCCTTAATATATTTTGGGCAATTCATTTTTTCTATTGCTTCTTGTGTCAGATTTAAGCTGTGCTTTGTGATAAACATGTCCATTTCATTTAAAGTTATCAAATTCATTAGTAAAAATTGATCATAATATTCTCTCATTTTTCTTTTAATATCTATAGAATCTGTAGTTATATCTCTCTTTCATCACTAATGTCAGTTATTTATGCTTTTCTTTCTTTTGTTCATCAGTATTCCTAGGATTCTGCCAATTTTAATAATCTTTTCAAATGATTAATTTATTAACTTTATTAATTTTGTTGTTTTATATATAAATTATTTCTGCTCTTATTCTTTCACTTATTTTCTTTGTTCTTTTTACTTACTTTGGATTGAATCTGTTCTTTTTTGAGCTCCTATAGGTGGACACTTAGATAACTGATGTTATATCTTTCTTCTTTACTCTTATACATTTAAAACTATTAAGTTCTTCTACATACTGGTTTATCTGCATCCCACAAATGTTGATATGTTGTCCAGTTTGAAATATTTTTAAGTTTCTCTTGTGTTTTCTTCTTTTATCCATGGATTATTTAAAACTGTGTTAATTTCCAGATATTTGGAGATTTTTCTTCCTAATTTCTATTGGTCTATTCATAAGGTAGGGGTCAGAGAACATACTCTTCAAGATTTCAGTCTTTTAAATTTTATTATGACTTATTTTTTGACCCTGCATATGATCCATCTTGGTGAGCACACCATATGCACTTGTGCTCTGTTTCTAACCCTTTTATGTGTACTGCACTTCAATTCTGACACTAACTACCTAACCAGAATTAAGGTCAGACTCCAAGAGTTTAAAGACTTAGTCCTCCACAAGACTGCCCTTATTTCAGATGTCAGCCACAAGTCTCAGGTCACCTGCACTTCTGACTGAACAGCTATAAATTTAGGGGTTTCCATAGCCCCCTCAGATTCAATAATTGGTTGTCATTCACTTAAAACACTATACTAAGGATCACAGTTTTATTATAAAGGTACAACTCAGGGACAGCCAAATGAAAGAGGTACATAGTCCAGAAGGGTCCTGGATAAGGGGTTTCCATGTTCTCTCCCCATGGAGTCACCCAACACATCAATGCTTTCACCATTCTGGAAGCTCTTCATGTTTTGGGTGTCCAGAGTATACTCTGAATCTCTCTTATTAGGAGCATACACATTTATGGTTAGTATGTCTTCTTCATTAATTAAGCCTCTTCTCATTAGAAAATGTCTCTCTTTATCTGTCAAAATACTCCCTGATTTAAAGGTTATTTTATCTAATATTAATAAGTCTCACCAGTTTTTTATGTTTACTGTATTATTCATGGTATATTCCTTTCCACTGATTTATTTTCAATCAATTTCTTATATTCAGAATACTTCTCATGTGGCCAACTATTACATGTCTTTCTTTTTATCCAACATACTTTGCCTTTTGATTAGGGTGTTTAAGCCACTTTTATTTAATATAGTAATTGATATGATTGGGGTAGATTTATTATTTGCTATTTGCTTTCTGTTTTGCCTGTATGTTTCTGTTCCTGTTTCTTTTTTTATGCCTTCTTTAATTCATTGACCACTATTTAGTTTCCACTTCACTGAAACGGCTTTGTAGCTCTATCTCTTTTTTGGTATTACTCTAAGGGTTATTAAATGCATCCTTAACATATTACATTCCACTTAGAGTTAATAGTGTACTACTTTATATTTATAAAAAGTGTAAAAGAACTTATTACTCTGTCTCTTGTGCTACTGTTTTCACATATTTTTTGTCTGGAAATGTTATAAATTCCATGACTCAATGTGCTTCTGTGTTTATTAAATTTCAATTGTTTGGGTTATATCATGTTTGCATTTTTTTCAATTTTATTTTCATGTTTTAAAACATAGTGTGGTAGATTTAAATGGCTGCAAATTCTACCAGATCTGGAATAATAGAACAAGGACAGACAAAGCAGTGAAGTTAAGAGCAACTGACAAGCTATATGATCTCTCTTGGGGTCTGTTTCTCTGTCAAAAAAATTGCCATGAGGATTAAAACCATTACAGTTAGTTTATACAGAAGCTGGAACTCAGTAAATGTTACTTTCTCTTTCCTTTAAAAAGTTGAATTTTCAGGCTAAGATATTTACAATTAACATCAATGTGAGCTATGTATTGTGAACCAAATAATAATAATGAAGCAAATGAAATACAGACAAACCAAGTAAGAACTCAAGGAAAATATTAATTTCTATTTATCTCAAGGTACATGGTAAAAAGCATTTATTAATTGGATGCAGTAAAAATAATTACCCAAATGCCCTTACCTTAATAGAATTGATATTTTGTAGTTCTATTAACATATCAATAAGTAATTCCGCTCCCAAATAGAATGGCAAAACACAGGTACAGAGGAAACTATCCTGGCTAATAGGAAATGTTTTATACATATCCACTGCTTGTTTTAGAAGTATCTGCAGCTCCTGAGTAAAGTTCCAAAGGGCCCGACAGCAATTCTGGAGCAGAGTCCAATAGCCACCACGATGAGCAAGAACCTAAGACAAACACAACATTAAAAAAACCCCATAGTTTCAAAAGTTAGAGATCTCTGAACAACTTCATCTTTCTGCAAAAATTATGTCAATAATAAAAAATAACTAACACCATTTATTATGTGTCACTTATATCATCTCAGTTAATTCTAACAATAGCTCCTATGAAATAAGTGTGCACTAGTATTCTATTTAATTTACAGATAAGGAAACACAGGCATGGAGCTAACTTGCCCAAGGTCATGATCTACTAAGTGGTTAGCTAAGATTTGCACACCAGCAGTCTGACTCCAACATTTCCATTGTTCTAGATTCTGGGAATGTGGCAATTAGCAAGGGTAACCAGGTCTGCCCTCATGCTGCTTCAATTTATTAGTGGAGACTGAACACTAGGTAAGTGGACAAATGAAAATATAGTTTCAGGGAATAATAAGTATCATAAAGAAAAATAAAGCAGAAATGAGTCAGAATCTGACAAGCATGAAAGGATATGCCCTTTTTGACGGGGGTGGTCAGGAAAAAAGTCCTCTCTGAGGAGGTGACATGAGCAGAGACTTGAATATTGAGTTGAGCAAGTCATAGGAAGGTGGGGGAGAGAGTGTTGGGAGGACAGCATTTGAAACTGAGGGAGCAGCAACTGCAAAGGATGGAGGATGAACTTGAGGGACGAGAAAGAAACAAGCTCAGTGCTTTCAAGATCACACAGAGGAGAGTGGACTGAATGAGAGCAAGATGAACTGAGTTCCAAGAAGTGAGCAGGACCCAGACCTTCCAGGGCCCTGAAGCTGGTGGAAAGGATAGGATGCAATGCTCATGGTCATGGGGGATGATGTGGGTTTACTTCACATTTTTCAAGAAAGCACCCTCTCCACAGAGAAAATGGGAACTCAAGTGTTCTAGAAAGGATAGATTTCCTCTCAACTCTTGAGATGTTTGAAGTATATGCCATTCCTGCAATGAGAAAAAGGAAACTAATTTCTCTGTAGCTAATGATTCTGATTCTAAGTTTAATAATGTAGCATATAATATTTAAGAAAAGAAAAGCATTTGAGAGAAGACACAATTGGTTTGTAGAAACAGGGGGTCAGGGGCCAGGAGCAGGATTTTCCTGTGGCCCAGAAAGAGTGTTCCCTGTGCTAGAGGGAATAAAGGGGTTTATGGTACCCCAGGCAGGAGCAAGACTCCAGAGAGGAACCACTGGTGTCACCACCATAGAAGTGCATGTACCATATGTGGCAAGAAAGTGGCAGAGGAGTATCTGAATATTCACAGAGATTGTGTAGACAAGGACAAAGGCCACCTCAGCTCCACACCAATGGATGGCTTATGACTAAAGCAGCTTACCCCTCTCCCTGACAACCTCACAATGTGTAAATCTTCAGCACTATGGCAGGCAAACCTCAAAAATGATTGATGTGAAACCCAGGAAATTTAGTTTCAAAGTTGAAACTAAAATTATGGATAGTAAGTAAATAAATACATCTTACATGCTCAAACTAATGGCCTGAGATTTATGTCTACTAATTTAGCAAATTAGAAGGACCACCTTACCATTGCTCTCCTGCAATATAAGAAGATTTTCATAAAATGATCCAATAGACTCAAATTTGCTGCTTGATCCTTTTCTTTAGCACTAAGACCTGACTGAGAGTCTGAATCATAAACTGTTTGTGTCTTGGATACATTTTCATCACTCATTCTGGAATTAACAAATGTGGAAAATTCTTCAGCATCTACAGTACAAAAATAAAGTATAACATTATTGAAGACAGAAAGTTCCAGAAGACACAGGTGATAAGCATCAAATGAGTAATTAAGATAAGAAATGCTATATAAATTTGGAGGAAGGATGGGATTATCATGGACACAATGAACCAAGGAAAAGTTTCTAGAGAAGGAGGCATCTAGATTAGGTCTTAAAGGGTGAACATGGTTTAGCTATGCAGAAAGACTATGGAGAACATCATTCTGGGCAAGGGTGATGGCCAAAGGAACAATGCAGAGGCAGGAATGTCATGTTTTCTGAGGGACCAATCACAGAATCCCACTTAATTTCCCCCTAAATAGTCCATTCCCAGGACACATACACTAGAAGGTGAGTAGCATCCCCTGGAGTTAGGCAGTGCAGCTACCATGTCCATTCATTATCCTGTTGGTGTGATATAAAAACACAGATTTCTCCTACCACAAACCTTGTCTTAGAACTTTGCATTAAATAATAAGTCTAAATAGCACAGTATTCTATTGGTGATTCCATGGGAGGTCTTAGGCAACTAGTTAAAAAAAAAAAAAAAACTCAAGCTATGTATTACTATCTACATACAAAACTTGGACTCTGTGTCTAGGGAATTTACTTTCAAATATTTCAATATTCATAGTATAACATGAAGGTACCAGTTAAAGCCAATCTACACCCTAGAAGAAATCAGAAAGCATATCAAGTACCTCAAATATGAATCAACATTCTTGGGGCAGTTACCCAGCATATGAAGTATTCTGATCAGCAATAAGTTACATAGCACTTAAAATACCATTACTAAAAATCTACAAAAGAGGGTTTGTAATCGCATGAAGATATTAGAAATAAATCCTTCTTTGTGAAATGAGTGGTATTCAAGATAGGTGATTGCTTAGGAATAGTGTCATCAGTTGTAGCACCCCGATCAAGAGCCATGTTCACTCGCATTTCACCACCCCCCTCAGTGAGTCTCCCGTCACCTGAGCAGATGACAAGAATATTGGCTGGTCCTGCCATTCAAACAAATATTATTGCATTAACCTTGGAGTAAGCTTTCATGGAAGGTGTTGGTTGGAGATCCTAAGGCAAGAGTAGACTCCCCTGAGGATAAAATCGGTACTATGCCGGTTGCATCAGTATGTGTGGTGGAATTTGTTCTGAAACTTACTTCTGCTAAAATATAACACCTGATATCAAGTCTTCACCTATCTTGACAATAGGAGGCTACCAACATTTTAAAAAGAACCTTAGGGGTGCCTGGATGGCTTAGTCAGTTAAGTGTCTGACTCTTGATTTTGGTCCAGGTCATGATCTCAGGGTTTTGAGATCCATGCCCAGCATGGAGCCTGCTTAAGATTCTCTCTTCCTGGGGCGCCTGGGTGGCTCAGTCGTTAAGCGTCTGCCTTCGGCTCAGGTCATGATCCCGGTCCTGGGATCGAGCCCCGCATTGGGCTCCCTGCTCAGCGGGAAGCCTGCTTCTCCCTCTCCCACTCCCTCTGCTTGTGTTCCCTCTCTCACTGTGTCTCTCTGTCAAATAAATAAAATCTTAAAAAAAAAAAAAAAAAGATTCTCTCTTCCTCTCCCTCTGCCCCTCCTCACCACTCTCTCCCTTTCTTAAATAAATAAATAAATAAATAAATAAATAAATAAATAAATAAATAAATAAGACATTGTATTTGGTGAACAGCCAAACTGGTTTAGGTTAGAATATACCATATATATTTCCAAACACATATCATAAAAATATAGAAAATTTTAAAAAACGAGAAAATAAGGATCTCCTACAAAATACCACAACTCAATTAAATTCCTGGGTCATTGGAAAATGATATCTGTACTTCTGTGTGTCTGTGGAGTGTGTGTGTGTGTGTGTGTTCATGTGTGTGTTGCATCAGTGAATAAGAATATAGAGGCAATTTGATAGTATATATCATAATTTTTTATTTTACCTGATGGTAAGTTGGCCTTTCTTTTTTTAGCTGTATGAAGGAAATCAAGTATCAGTTTATAGTTTTCTAGAGTCAATTTCGCCGTTGGTAATACTGTTCCTGAATTATATAGTGAGAACATATTAGGATCACATGATCGGAAACTGCAGGGGAGAAAATATCATTAAAAATATATATATAAACAAAATTGAATTGAATCTGTCAAATATAATCTACTTTAATTTTTAAATTATTTGTGAGTTAGTGTTTCCAAAATTTGGATCATAACATATTCTGGCACTTAACCAAAGCCAAACAATTTCCCATTAAATTTTAAAATTATACAATGTAGGGCACCTGGGTGGCGCAGTTGGTTAAGCGACTGCCTTCAGCTCAGGTCATGATCCCAGGGTCCTGGGATCGAGTCCCACATCGGGCTCCCTGCTCTGCAGGGAGCCTGCTTCTCCCTCTCCCACTCCCCCTGCTTGTGTTCCCTCTCTCGCTGTGTCTCTCTCTGTCAAATAAATAAATAAAAATCTTTAAAAAAAAAATTATACAATGTAATTTTGCTCTTAGGAATTTCAACAACAATATCTATTTCCCTGAAAGGGCCCTTGAAAATGGGAATGACGATCTACACTCATTCTGAGGACTCTGAAACAATAATTTATGTCAATTTAACCTGATTCAAACACAATTCAATGAAGATGCCTATAAAAAGCAATGTGTCCACAATCAATGTTATGAAGGTTCAATCTGGTAATGATTTTAACCAAAATTCTAAAGAAACAGAAACTGGTACCAAGTTCACCATGGATTTCACCTGCATATTTTATCACTGGATTATTGAAATAAATACCCTTTTAATTCGTACCCCTGTCACAGTCTCTCCTTCCTCCAATCCATTTGATATGTTGCTGCCAGAGAAATTTTTTATCATTGCCCTGCTCAAAAACCCTTAATAATCTCCCGCCGTATATAAATTAAAGTTCGGGAAAAAAAAAAAGAAAAAAAAAACCCTCCATGATCTGGTACTGATCTATTTTTTTTAATTATTTCACACCATTCCTTTTAATTTACCCGAGATTCTGGTCATACCATTTGAGGTTCTCATCTTGTGTTTCCTACCTGGGCTCTGATTCATGTGCTTCCAACCACCTGGAATACCTCTTTCCCTATCTGCACATTTCTAAATCTTGCCTATCCATCATGAACCAGGCCAAGTGGTCCCTCCCCATGAAAACTTTCCTGTGAGTTTCAGTCAGAGGAAAGCCTTTTCCCAGGAACAAAGAAGATTTTGTGTATATTTCACCTTATACCATTATTTACAATTGTTCATTAACACTTGTGATCTACCCTGCCAGACTCTAACTTGTATGTCCTGCTCATCTTTTCATGCCCTTTGTGTCTACCTCAGTACCTTGTATCTAACAGGCGCTCAGTTGTATTTTTTTTTTAATTAAAGACTCTACTCACCTTTTTAATGATTACATAGTATTTCATGTTATGTATTTATCTTCTATTTTAGCTCCCATAACACTTTAGCCAAAAACACTCAAGAGCTCAAAAGTGTCTTCTGAATTAATGATATAAAGTGTACATTGTATGAGAAAATACAATCTGTGTTTATAGAGCCTTAAAATATACCTCAAAATGAAACAGCTTTGTCTAATACCTAATAGCTACAGTTATTACACAATTAATATTAAATTTCTCTTGAAATGATACTATCTCCTATACAGAAAGCTATATTAACAAACATATTCAAGACACGTGCAGATTAGTACTTCCTAAGTGCTTATATCCAGCACTTGTTTGGGAAAGATTCTGAGGCAAGAAATTAAGTAATATACCAATGCTCAGTAAAGAGAGAAGCACTCTGTAAACCTCTTTATTATCAACATTGGATCCTTGACCATAACAAATAAAATCCATGCTCATGCTAAAAAAGTATCATTCGCTGGTAACATTCTATACCTGACCACTGGATGTGAAGAGCCAAATTTCATCTTCATACGTTCCCCTAGCTTCGTTAAAAGCAGGTTGAAGTGTGCACTTGCCAGATACAGATTCATCTGAGCTCTCCAGGGCATCTCCTCAAGAAATATTTGATGGAACCTCTTCCTTTTCACAAAACTTAATATTATAGGATTCAAGTTATCCACCAGGAATCGATAGGCAAGTTTTCTAACATCAGTTCTCTTATTTCTGCCAAGGAGAAACAAGTTTTGAAATTACACAAGCTTCCAGATATTTAATAACGAAGAATGATTCCAATTTGTATAAAATACACCAAGAAGTCACTTGACTGCCCTTATACAAATGTTTCTGGCTTATTCATAATTTCCTTGGTGCTAAGAATGTGAAAGAGGGCAGTAGACAAGCCATGAGGATAAACAGTAAGGACAAAGACACTATGTATTGCCTTCCATTCTCTCTGATGTCTGTGTCCTAAGCTCCAACCAGACAACTTTTCTTTTCCATAACCAAAAGGCCACTGAGATTAGACAAACGAATTACAATATAATGTTCACATTCATCCCCTAACTTCAATATTAAAAGAAAAATCATTTCTCTGTATTGTTCCTTAAGGAAAAAAACAATGGAGCAAAATTTTTTCCAACATTAGACTACAGCAGAAATAAAATATCAACTATAAATGAAATAACTTCATAAATCCATACTCAATATGCTCTGAAAAAAACTAATTTCAAAATTTAGCTAATAGTTCATATTTTAAGTGCAGCATATATTCAGTTTGTTTAAAATTATTCCTATCAAAATCTCAAAGTCATCCAACTATTTTTATAGTTGCATAACTGTTTACAGGGCATGATTTGATTTCTTCAAAGTACTTTTTTTTTTATGTTGACAATGCTGCTACCCCATTGGTCAGTGCCATTCTATCTGATTTATATTGCAGAAAGGAAAAAAAAAAATCTCAATTGGTAAGTGAGAGTATCTTGCTTGCTTTAATAGATAACGTGTCTGAATCTGACGCAACATGCACACGCACACACACACACACACACGAGAAGGAAAGGAAGGTGGATGGAAGGTCAAATCTCCTCAAAAGGCCCAGGAGAGTTTGACAGGACTAGCCACATCTTCCCTGCACTGAAGGTGAGAGTCCAGGGAGAGAAGTGACAGAGGACAGTCTTCCTCCACGAATCTTGTCGAGGTAGTAATAGACCCAAGGGGCTTGGAAGGGACCGAGAGCCAGCCCAGAGGGTAGAGAATGCTTCTTCTTTTACCACCTGAGTAGTTCCTAATGTGCAGGGTACTCCATAAGCAGCTCTGTGTCTCTATGAGCCACAGATATGAGCGGACCCAGCAGCCAGAGAGGAAGTTCAGGAGGGACAGTCAGCATAAATAAATGCTCAGTGATATGGAACCATAAGAAGAAGACAGAAACCTGAATTAGGAAGATATTAAGGAATCCAGACACTATCACCGGTATATTCTAGCTTGAACAAATAAGTCAATATATTGACATTAACGGAAACAGGATTCCTACCATTATAAAAAAAAATTACACTTAGGGAAAGAGAAAACACTGGAAAGTATCTTGTGGTATGGAACTGAAACTGGACATATCAGTATGACCTTATTACAGTTTTAGATAGATACATAGATCTATTTAGGTGGACATAGCTATTTCCTAGTTTTGTCTGTTGAAAGGGCCTAGAAGCAAAGATACATCAGTAGCCTCCAGAACTTAGATTCTAAATACCAATTCCACTAAAAGGAATCAACTGATTCCAGGGCTGGGACAGGGAAGGTACAAGATGAACATCTCGTGGTAAATAAGAAGAAGCTCAAAAAAATGATGGGGACATGTCAAAAAGACTAAATAGCTGAAAGGGCTCCGGATGGCCAAATCTGGAACAATCTGAGACTCAAAATAAATAATAATGTTAATTTGATAAAGGATATCCACAAAAACAAACCTACCACAAATATAATTCTTAATGATAAAATGTTGAAAGCTTGAAAGCTTTTCCTCTGAAATGGGAATCAGACAAAGGTACCCACTAATATCATTTCTTTCAGCACTGAAATAGCGGGCTTAGCAAGAACAAAAAGGAAGATAAAGGCAGTGGGAGCAGGGGAGGAGTATAAGGATTGAAAATAAAGAAGTAAAGCAGCTGTCAATCATAGACAATACGATTATATATTTATAAAATCCAAAATAACCTACAGATAAGGTATTAGAATTAATCAGTGAATTTATTAAGCCCATGGAAGACAAAGTCAATATACAAAAAATAACTCTATTTCTAATACCAGCAATAAACAATTAAAAATGAAATTCTAAAAAGATATTTCTAATAGCTTAAAAAATACCTAGGAATTAACCAAAGCAAAGATGTGCAAGACCTACTCACAGAAAATAGAAATTATAAGGATAATCTTACACTACCATATACTAAAAATTGTAAGGTACAGTTAAAATAGTGATAAGAAGGAAACATGTTAGCCTTCAATGTTTTCTGATTCAGAACAATCTCAACCAAATTTTCAATAAGTTTTTTGTATTTTTAAATTATCAAAATAATTTCTATTTTCCCCCCATGAATTAATTCTAAATGTCTATTTAAGACTTTCAGATGTATAGGATCTTTTTGATTCTATCTTTTCAAAAATTGGTCTCTACTGTGTAAATCAATTATGGTGAAATGTGGTTTGTATGAGTCCAATATTTGAAAATTCTTGAGATTTGCCTTAGAGTCAATACTATAAATGTTCTATGTGTGCTTTAAAAAATAAATGCTTTTTAAAAAAATCCTCTAAAAAATAGGCATTTTCTAGTTGTTGGCTATTCACAATCTTTTTTCTCCTAAATTTAAAATCAGCTTGTCCATGTCCATCAAGATAATCCCAAAATTAAATGAGGCAAGTATCCTACAACTGTACATACTCTTACTGAAATATCTGTTCATGTTTTTTGATATTTTTTACAATTTTATTTTTAATTGTC
The DNA here is from genome assembly GCF_011800145.1 of Mirounga leonina. Taxonomy (NCBI): domain Eukaryota; kingdom Metazoa; phylum Chordata; class Mammalia; order Carnivora; family Phocidae; genus Mirounga; species Mirounga leonina. Next base: position 20,953,518 of record NW_023270739.1, read on the forward strand.
TTTTGCTCATTTTCTAATCGGACTGTTTGTTTTTATTATTCTTTTGAATTTTGAGAGGTCTTTATATATTCCAGATATAAGGTCTTTCTTGGATATGTGGTTTACAAATACTTCCCAGTATGTAGCTTGTCTTTTCATTCTTTTCACAGGGTCTTTCACAGAGCAAAAGTTTTAAATTTTGATGAGGCCTGAGGTTGTATGGTAAGCCTATGTTTAATTTTATAAGAAATCTCACAGTCTTTTCCAGAGTGGCTGTATCTTTTCACATTCCCACCAGCAGTGTACACAGTATTTAGTGTTATCACTATTTTTTATTTTAGCCATTAAAATAGGCTTTAGTGATACCTTGTGGCTTTAATTTGCCTCTCTCTAATGGCTAATGATACTGAACATCTTTTTATGTGTTTGCCATCTGTATATAAGCAAAACTTTCAATATCTCTTCACAATATGACAATCCACACAGAAAACTTGTATCTATGAATAAATTATCAAGCCTATAGAAGATTGAATTGTTTACAAATCACTTAAGTTCCTATACAAAAAAATAGAAGCATTCAAAAATGTAATTTTAAAATACAATTTACATTAATACCAAAAAGCACCTCTTTGATGTAGCTAATAAAAGATGTATAGCATCTTTACGGAAACTACCATAAAAACTTATTGGAAGACGTAAGTACGTGGTCATATACTAACAGAAAGAATCAATACGGGGGGTGGGAGGAAGTTCTAAAACCAACCTATATAGTCAATTATATCTCTATCAAAACCATGAGTTTTTTGTGTTACTTGACAAGCTATTCCAAACCACTCTGTGGAAGAATATCCAAGACTTGTGTGAACATGGAGAGACTTGATCTATCAGACACCAAGAATCAACTTAATGCCAGAGTAAGGATGATGGTGTGATATTGACCCACAAAAAGATAAACAGACTAGGACAGAAAAGAGATCTCAAACCTGTATATATGAAAACTTGCTAAACGACAAAAGAGACAGTGGTGGCAGAATAGACTACTTGATAAATGGCTAACAATGGCTACTTGGTAAATGGGGCGAGCCAGTTGGGTACCTATAACAAAACTACAAGAGATGGGGAGGGGGACTCTTCCTCTCATGATTCACAAAAATAAAATAAAGTTAGATGAAACTCCTAAATCTGGGGCGCCTGGGTGGCTCAGTCGGTTAAGTGACTGCCTTCGGCTCAGCTCATGATCTCAGAGTCCTAAGATCGAGGCCCACGTCAGGCTCTGCTCAGTGGAGAGCCTGCTTCTCCCTCTCCCTCTGCCCCTCCCCCTCGCTTGTGCTCTGTCTCTCTCTCAAATAAATAAAATCTTAAAAAGAAAAAGAAACTCCTAAATGTGAAAATCTAAAATTTAAATTCATGAATATACCTTTACTATCTTGTTCAAAAACAACAAAGACAAATGGTGATACATTTTGCTCCATTAAAAATTATAACTTTTGATTTTAAAAAGAAAACCTTTAAAATGTAAATAGATGAGCCACAAACTTAGAAAAGCAATAGTATCCAAACTTCTAAAAATAAATGAGAAAACAACAAAAGTTTTTAAATGTACAAAGGATCTAAACAAGAAGTGCTGAGAAAAGAAAAACCCTAGGATCTAATAAAAACATGAAAAGATGCCTAAACTCATTACTAATTAAATAAATAAAAATTAAAATAATAATGACATAAAATTTCACAACTCAACAGTCCATAAAAATTCAAAAATTTGATAATATCAAGTGTTGGTAAAGATGCTGAATAATGGAAACTTGACACACCACTGATGGAAATTTAAGAGCAACTTAGCAATAACTAATAATGTGAAAAATGTTCATATCTTGGGAACTATACTCTTCAATCAATGAGAGATGAAGAATAGAATAAATGAAATTAGAAACAGGTTTGATTCAATGAACAGCAGGCTGGAAAAAGAAGAGGAATGAATTAGTGACCTAGAAGACAAAATAATGGAAAATAATGAAGCTGAACAAAAGACAGAAAGAAGAATTATACAACACAAGAATAGACTTAGGGAACTCAGTGAGTCCGTCAAATGTAATAACACTCATATCACAGAAGTCTCAGAAGAAGAGAGAGAAAGGCTGGCAGAAGATTTATTTCAAGAAATAATAGCAGAAAACTTTCCTAATCTGAGGAAGGAAACAGACATCCAGATATAGGAGGCACAGAGAAACCCCATCAAAATCAACAAAAGCAGGCCAACACCAAGACATATTGTAATTAAATTTGCAAAATATAGTAATAAAGAAAAAACCTTAAAAGCAGCAAGATAAAAGAAGTCCTCAACTTACACAGGAAAGTCCATAAGACTACCCAGAAATTTCTCAAAAGAAACTTGGCAAGCCAGAAGGGGGTGACATGATATATTCAAAGTACTGAATAAGAAAAATCTGCAGCCAAGAATACTCTATCCAGCAAGGCTATCATATCAGAATAGAGGGAGAAATAAAAAGTTTCCCAGACAAACAAAAACTAAAGGAGTTCATGAGCACTAAACCAGCCCTGCAAGAAATATTAAAGGGGACTCTTTTGAGTAGAAAGGAGAGACCAAAAGTGACAAAGACAAGATAGGATCAGAGAAAATCTCCAGAAATGACAAAACAAGTAATAAAATGGCAATAACTACATACCTATCAATAATTACTTTGAATGTAAGTGGACTAAACAAGACCCATCTATATGTTGGCCATAAGAGACTCATTTTAGACCTAAAGACACCTGCAGATTGAAAGTGAGGGGGTGGAGAAACATTTATCACGCAATTGGATGCCAAAAGAAAGTCAGAGTAGCAATACTTATATCAGACAAACTAGACTCTCTGTTTTGTATTTTTTTTTTCCTGCTTTGTTATTTAGGGTAGTACTGGCCTCATGGGATGATTTTGAATGTGTTCCCTCTATTCTATTATTTGTAAGATTTTGATAAAGATTGTCATTAATTATTTTTCTTAAATGCTTGGTAGAATTCACCAATGAAACCAGGTGATGTAGAGCTTTTCTGTGCTGGGAGCTTTTTGATTCCTAATTCAACTTTCATTCTTGTTATTGGTCTAAGAAGACGTCCTACTTCAAGATTCATGATTCAATCTTGGTAACTTGCTTGTTTTTAGGATTATCTGGGTTTTTTTCTAAGTTATCTGATTTCTTAGCACGTAATTATTTCTTTTTTAAGATTTTATTTATTTATTTGACAGAGAAATAGAGAAAGAGCACAAGTAGGCAGAGTGGCAGGCAGAGGGAGAGGGAGAAGCAGGCTCTCCGCTGAGCAGGGAGCCGGACGTGGGGCTCAATCCCAGGACCCCAGGATCATGACCTGAGCTGAAGGCAGCCGCTTAACTGACTGAGCCACCCAGGCACCCCTGTACATAATTGTTTCTAATAATCTGTTACCATACTATGGATTTTTGACATACTATTGGCTGTTCTATTTTTTGACATACATTTGGCTATTCTATTTTTTTTCTCTTCTGTTTCTCATTTTGGTTTTTGAGGCTTCTCTCTCTTTTTTTTCTTAGTTGATATAGTTAGAGCACTGCCAATTTTGTTTATTTTTTTGGAAAAACTGGTCATTACTTTCAATTTTATGTTATTGCTTATCCTGGTCTCTATTTTATTTATTTCTGATTTTTCTTTGTTATTTCCTTCCTCTGCTAAATTTCAGCTAAGTTCTTCTTTTTCTAGTTCCTCGTGGTTTAATGTTGTTTATTTGAACTTGTTTTCTTAATACAAGCATTTATAGCATAAAAAAGTCATAATTTAAATCAAGAAAATAAAGGAATAATCAAACAGATAGTAGGCAAATGCAAAGTAAGAGTGGTTCTATTAATATGTACATGTTGCTCTTAAAATCCAAATCATTAAACAGATAAAGACATTTTATGTATATAATGAAGATAAGATATATAAAGAATATATAAGAATCATAAGTTCCTACTCATAAAAATAGAAGCTAAACATTTTACCATGATAAGCTTTATGGTTTCAGTTTTTTTGAATAAGAACGTAAGGACCACCAATAATGAAAAGTAATTTATGAACTGGTCTTTTAACCACCCTATCTAAACCACTCCTGCCACCACTTCCAACCAAGGCCAGTTACTCTATAGCCTATCATCCTGTTCACTTATTTTATAAAATGTATCAAAATTTTACCCTGTCTTGTTTATTTGTGGATTTACTTATTTACTGTGCTCCTGTCATTAGTATGTAAGTTCCCCAAGGGCAGTGATCTTATCTATCTAGTCCACCACTATATCCCTAGTTCCCAAAATAATGCCAACCACATAGTAACATTTACTGAATTAATAAATCAGTCAATACCTTTCATGTTCCACCATTTCAGAAAAAGATGGATTTTTGGAAAAAAATTCTCTTAGAGTTTCCTTTCTTTTACTTCTTTTTCTTGGCAACAGTTCTATAGTCTTAACAGGAGAGATGACAAAAATGTTACAAATTAAATCTAAACTCTGAACACAATACAGTTTATTCATACTCTAATGCTTATCTCTTGACATTGAAATACAGTGATTTCTTTATACCCCTCAATTAAAATTACTATCAAAAGCAACAGGGGCGCCTGGGTGGCTCAGTCATTAGGCGTCTGCCATAGGCTCAGGTCATGATCCCAGAGTCCTGGGATCGAGCCCCGCATCGGGCTCCCTGCTCAGCGGGGACCCTGCTTCTCCCGTTCCAGCTCCCCCCGGTTTGTGTTCTCTTTCTCGCTGTGTCTCTCTCTGTCAAATAAATAAATAAAATCTTTAAAAAAAAAAAGAAACAAAAAAATTTATGATTATAAAATATCCATGTGATAACTTAAGAATTATAATGTACTGGGACACCTGGGTGGCTCAGTCGGTTAAGTGTCCAACTCTTGATTTTGGCTCAGATCATGATCTCAGGATTGTGAGATTGAGCCCCAAGTCAGGCTCCACATGGAGCCTGCTTAAGATTCTCTTTCTCCCTCTCCCTCTGCCTCTCCCCCTCCCCACTTATACATGCATGCCTGCACTCTTTTTCTCTCTCAAAAAAAAAAAAATTATAATTTACTGTATAATAATAAAATTATCTGTTGATATTTCCTTCTGTTTCATATTATAATAAATTATAATGCAGCCAATCATCTTTAGATACATGAATCTCTTATTTCATTAACTTAAAAATCAAAACTCGTAAGACATTTACCCTTCCAATCTCCATTACTGCAGCTTTGAACTTCTTCAAAGGTTTGGTTGTCTTTTTACACAAAACATTATCCTTATATTTCATTCTTCTTATTCCAAGTAGGGACTCATTCCTCCTAATACAAAAAGATAAAGTCAGTTAAAAGGATCTGTAAGAATTTGCAAAACTATACCAAAGCAATAAATCTTTAATGAATGTTGTCACTGAAATGGTATGAGAAGAATATCCAAAATTATTTGTGTCTCGTGCATAAATAAGATTGTGATATTCCTAATAATCAAGGAATAGCTGGCCTCTTGAAAGAGCAAAATGTAAATCATACCATAAAATGTGATGAGAGCTGACGTGTGACATGGGAAAAACAGAATTGGATTGAAAATAAAACATGAACATGTCCCTTTAAAACTGAAAACATAATTATGTAAGAGTGACCCTGGACAAGCTATCTTGCTTGCAACAGATTTCAGTCTCTTTGGTTCCATCATGTCCAGGCTCCTAGCCACTATCACCTTCTGGATACCAACAGGTGCTAAGCATTTTATATGCCTACAAAAACTTTTCCCTTTCCCCAATCACTTGTTGAAGTTCTTAATCTCATTTTTTTCAATCTGCCATGGACCCCTATAGTAATTCTTCAAATACTGTGAAGTCTCTTATTATCCCTCCTTCTACTGATACTTATCATTTATTTTCCCTGCAATTTATATATTTTCTAAAATTTATATTTCTTTGAGTAAGTACTTGCTAATACCAGCAAATCCCTGCTTTCATTGGGATGCCTGAGTGGCTCAGTCAGTTAAGTGGCTAGGAGAGCCTGGACATATTGGTTAAGCGCCCAACTCTCAGTTTGGGCTCAGGTCATGATCTCAGGGTTCTGGGATTGAGCCCCAAGTCAGTGCAGAGTCTGCTTGTCCCTCTCCCTCCCCCTCTGTTTCTCTCTCCACTCGCACTCTCTCTCTCTCTCTCTCAAGTAAATAAAATAAAATCTTAAAAAAAAAAAAACCCTGCTATCACATGATAAATGGGGTCCAAAACCTTAAATTGAATAAAATGTAGGGTCACATCAATACAAGGCTAATGAAAAGACTGGGTGAGTCTGGATAGCTAGTTACACTGGAGGTGGGGATCCACCCTCTGCGACTTGCATTTTGAAACTGGTTGCCTGCCGTTTTCTAAGCAGGTTGGTCTCTTCCCTACCTCTCCTGACTCTCCCACCCCCCAGAATGCTTGAGCTGGTTGCTGTTATGGCAGAAAGAGATGGGAAGGAGAGGAGGTCACAGATAAACACTTGCCATCCTCCTATCCTCTTAACAGTCGCCTCCATGCTCTGAAGAACTCTAACCCCCTGAATCAGTTAAACTTCTCCACTTCTCAACCTCTTCACAGAATTATTCCTCCTAGCCTTTTATTTTGTTTATGGTATGTTATGAAAATGGTATTTTAAAATTTTTATGTAGTCAACGCTATCGATCTTTGATTTCATGGCTTATTCACTGTTTTGATTACTTATATTACTACCTTTTTCTAACGTGAAACATTGAATCCCAATAGCTATCTGCCTATTATTTCACAAACAGAACTCTGTTATACTTTATCTGATAATACAAATCTCTCTTTTGCTCTTTTTCATTTCTCAAATATTTTTCATTATTCTACACCATTCCATAAAGCTAACATGATTGGAGTTACATTAAGCCAACAAATTAATTTGAAGATAATAGAAATTACAGTAGTCCATCTGCCCATCAAGTAATGCACTATGTCTCCATTTATTCAAGTCATTTTTAAAAATATATCTTAGTAAAAATGTTTGGTCTTCTTTTATTAGCCTAAGTCCCCTCACAAATCCTCATAAATTTAATCCTATGCTTCATAGAAATGGGATCATTTTTCCATTATTCTTTCTAGTTTATATAGGAAAGCTATTGGTTTTGTAGCTAGCTATCCTGTGGAATTCTGTTATTTCTGATAGTTATCAGTCAATTAGCTTAAGTTTAAAAAAAAATTATTATTTGCAAATACCAATCATTTTATCTCCCTTTCAGAGTATTTCACTGTGGAATTCATTTGACAAACATTTTTGAGACCCTATTATGTGATAATCACATGAATTCTAATCCTAATTTCTATTTCTTATTTTAATGCACTGGCAAAAATTTTCAGAACAATATTAAATGATAGAAGGAAAAATAAGTTTCCTTATTATAAAGCTTATTTTAACAGAAAATATTCTTCTAATCCTAGTTTGCCAAGAATGGTTGTTGAATTTCACCACATGACTTTTTAGCATTTACTATAGGCTCCTTTGCCTACCAGTAATAATTACATTTCCAGATTTCCTACTATATTTATATTGATAATAAGATCTACATTTTCAACACTGAATTTACAAGCTATTTTATGAATTTTTGTTTCTATATACTGCTAAGTAAGACTGATTCATAATTTTCTATTCTTTTAATTCTTTTAAACCTGTTAACAGAGACTCCTGTGATAAATTTACTAGCAAACTTTATACCCATGTACTGAAATAGCTTTATGTAAAGTAAAACTTATTTGGTTCCTTTAAGTATGAAAGAACTAGCCTTAAAAAAAATCTGAGCCATTCAAATTCTTTTTAATACTTCAGTTTTTATAATTTAAATTTCTCCAGATTATCATCACTTTCAACTAGAAATTTCAAATTTATTCATATTAAATTATATATGCTGCTATCTAATGTTTGTTTAACCCCTTCCAAATTTAGAATTATTACTTCTTTGGATTACTTATATTTCACTTTTTCTTATTATGCTGGAAACTCACCTAATTTATTAATATCTTCAAAGAACCAGTTCTAGCAGTTATCAATTATTTTTTTTTAAGAGAGTGAGCATGAGCAGGGGTGGGGGTACAGAGGGAGAGGAAGAGAGAGAATCTCAAGCAGCCTCCCCAGCCAGCATGGAACCATTCGGGGGCTCAATCTTACAATCCTGAGACCGTGACCTGAGCTGAAATCAAGAGTCCGAAGCTTAACTGACTGAGCCACCCAGGTGGCACCTTCAGTTAAAACCAAGTTATAATTGTTTAATTTCAACTTGTATTTTTATTTTCTTTTTTCTGCTTTCTTGGATCAATTTTATTTTTCTAATTGCTCGAGTTCAATAAAAATTCATTTGATTTTATTTTTCTTATTTAGTAATACAGGCTTCTAAAGCTAAGAATTTCTTATTGCTGTTTTGAGCAAATTTGATACTAGGGTTTCTCATCATCATTACTTTCAAAAGTCTCTATACTTTTGGTTAGATTTCTTTTTTGATCCAATAATTATACATATGGCAGTAATGTATTTTGTTATAAAATTTCAGCTTTAGTATACTGTAAGAGAATGTGGTCTTTACAAATTTTAGCCTAGGTTATGTACTGAGCCCTATTTTGCAGCTTAAATATTACTTTTTAAAAAATTTAATGACTGCTTTAAAGAGTGTTTAGTCTCAATTGGCTATATATATTAAATTAATCTTATTAATTATATATACTTTCTGTGTCCTTTTTATTTCTTTTTAAACTAGCATGTTAAACTCTCTCAATATTATTTTATTTTGTCAAATCAGCCTTGTCTTTTCAGCAGTTATTTCCATATACATGGATTTTTGTTATGTAAAACATGAAAATTCATGAAATATCTTCATTGTGATTTATAAGCATTATTGGTAGAATCACCCACTTTGAATGTGAAAAGATAGAATTGAAAATAAGTAACAAAGAGATTGTTCTTTAAATATTACCAGGACAACTGATAAACTGGGGAACCTAAAGTTTAATTTAAATCCCCATACCAAAATAAATTCCATATGGATTAAAACATTAAATATAAATCATGAAACCATAAAAGTGGAAGAGAATACAGCTGCACATTTGCCTGTTGCAGAATATTTTCTTTGTGCAAAAATATGTTAAGCATACGAACATAAAAAGAAAAATAGATATTACTATCAAGGTAGAAATCAAGGTGTTCCATCTGCTCCTCCTCTATATTCCCTGATTTAGAGAAGAGCATCCTAAAACATCTGCTCAGCCTAGAAAATTGAAATCATTACCTTTGTTTTGAACTCAAGTCATACTGCTCAATCTCCAACCTTGAGTCTTTTGTTATACCACTGGGTTAATGCTTCTAAGCCACTCACTCTGCTTTCCTCTTTCAGAATATCTATTATTCTTACATTGGACCTCCGCAGTCAGCCCTCCAAATTTCACTGCACACCAAAAGTGTCTTCTGCTTCTCTCTGGTATTAAGAATGTGATTTACAGCTTCCAGACTTCTAATCTCAGCTATGGTCTTTTTAGTTTAATAGCACTTTCTGTCTAATTCTCTGAATACTATAACCTGTTTCATTTGATAAAAGCAATTTCCTCCTTTATCGTTTGAGAATATGAAGTACATATAGTCCAAGCTTTTGTTCTAATAAATGAAGTGCCTGTTTTAGGAAGAATGTTTTTCTATATGTTTTTATGAGAATGTTTTTCTTTTGCTGCCATTTTTTAAATAGACCTCATGTGATTGATGTTTCTTTTTACTAAAATGAGAGATAGGTCTATGCCCAATGGTGAAAGAAAAGCCCAGTTGTTGGAAGAAAATGTTTGTTTGTTTGTTTGTTTACATACACAGACACAAATCCTCACTATCTTCTTGGTGGCTGTTTACCCCACCCTCGGTGTATACCCCATCCTCTCTTTCATCCACCTTATATATCTTAAAGTAACAATGTTACCTATCTTTTAAAATTGTAAATATTAATAAAATATATATTACAAATACCTTTTCAAGAAGTCATAAACAGGATTTGTTATCTCCACCATAAGATGAAATTTTTCATCATTCATACATTTTAGCATCACTTGTGTAAAGAATTCTAGGAATCTAGGTCTCTGCTTAAATTTCATAACTGTGAAAACAAAGAAGTGTAGCAGTAAATGTGGCAAGAACTCCTGTCTTTCTAAGATCAAATAATCCTTTATAGTCTATATTTATTTTTCCAAATATCTCAGTGTTGAGAAAGAGTCCATAAAAGTTAACTCTAAATACGACAAGTTAGGGATCATAAGGGACCAAAATCTTTCCAGATTTTAAATCACATTACTAGACAGTCAATATTCTGCATTATTCTGAATGGGTAAGAATGGTCCCAGGGTCCTGGGATCGAGCCCCGCTTACCTTCTAGGTAAGAGCCTAGAACGGTGAAAGCTTTCAGACACGACAGAACCCACAGAATAAATGACCTTCAAAACTTGAGTGAACAGCAACCACACATTTAGGTCACCTACCTTCTTTTACAGCACCTTTGACCGACCAGTTTAAAACAACAGGGTAAAGAAATATAGGGTCCTCTGCTCCTGACAGTTCAGCTGTAGCATCTAAGGTTTAAAAAATTAGTAAGTTGTAGGTTCCATGTAGCATGAATTACCAAAAATGAAAATTCTTTGGAAGGAACAAAACATAGGAAAATGCTCAAGTATTCATTCTAAATTATGTGCCTTCAAAATATCAACTATATCATTATATTTTGGAGTTTAAAAAATTCAGTGATCTCAATTATTTTCCTTTCATTTTTCCCCCCTAAAAGCCAAGGAGTCCACCACCAAATAGGTGAAGAGTGTCCAGGGCATGAGTCTCTCATATTCAATAGCTGTCGTCTATCAGCAAACCCCAGACTCCGAAACCTATCAATTATGTTAACTTGATCTTTACAAAATTACCTTTAAAAGACAGTAAAGTACAGAATAATGGACAGCACAGCCCCTGGAGCCAGGCTGTCTGGGTTCAAATTCTAACACAGATGCTTTTTAGTTATGAGACCTTGGGAAGTTACTCAAAATCTCTGTGCCTCAGTTTATCTTTTTTTTTTTAAATAAAGATTTTATTTGTTTGACAGAGAGATACACAGCGAGAGCAGGAACACAAGCAGGGGGAGTGGGGGAGGGAGAAGCAGGCTTCCCGCAAAGCAGGGAGCCTGATGCGGGGCTTGATCCCAGGACCCTAGGACCATGACCTGAGCCGAGGCAAGACGCTCAATGACTGAGCCACCCAGGAGCCCCTCAGTTTCTTTATCTTTAAAATGAGGATAACAGTACCTTCCTCATATGGTTCTTATATAAGGGTTATATGTATATGTATAAAACACTTAACATACATAGTTCCTGGCACACAGAAAGCACAGTATAAAACTATTATTTTTATTACTGTTTTGTTATTAAATCTATTGTTCGGCTAGTAACATTACATTGTTTTTCTTTGTAAAATGTTTTTATTGATAATATGAAAATAATTCACATTTCTAAAACACTTTACATTTTGGGGCACCTGGGTGGCTCGGTCAATTAAACATCTGCCTTCAGCTCAGTCATGATCTCAGGGTCCTGGGATTGAGCCTGCTCAGTGGGGAGTCTGCTTCTCCCTCTGCCTCCTTCCCTGGGCGCGCTCTCTCTCTCTCCCCCATGTGAATCAATAAAATCTTTAAAAACATAATTCAGGGTACCTGGGTGGCTCAATGGGTTGAGCAGCGTCCTTTGGCTCAGGTCATAATCCCGGAGTCCTGGGATTGAGTCCCTCATCAGGCTCCCTGCTCAATAGGGAGCCTGGTTCTCTGCCCCTCCCCTGGCTCCTGTTCTCTCTCTCTCACTCTCTCTCTCTCAAATAAATAAAATCTTTAAAAAATAAATCAATAAAAAATAAAACACTTTACAAAAAAAAGAATGTTTAGCAAGACAATCACACCTTTCCCAAAGCTAGGTTTACTGGTTATGTGACTAATAGAGCATTGGGTTCAATTCATAAATTCAACTTGAAACAGACCTGGAACATACTGAGAGAGAGAGAGAGAGCTATCCAGGTTAGGGAATTCTGAACCCAGATATAACTGAGGCACACAATAAGAGAGGTGAAGTAGGGACACCAAATCCTATGAGTGGAGTCAGCTCCAAAAAGGCTGAGGGGCCAAAAGTGGAACCTCTGACTTGAGAAAAATTTAGAGAGAAAAGGTACTCTCTTGTTCTTCTAGAATATTTGAAGTACCTGCTTTTAAAAAGTGTGATAATATTTATCATCACCAGAAACTAAATCAATTTCTTAAGCAGATTTCCAAACTGCAAACTCCAAAATTCCAATCACTGTGTTAACATTGGTCCATTATGAAATTACCATTTGGCACAATGACCTAAAATTAAACTACTCTTTCACTTGAGTAGACCGTGGTTCAAATCACTCACGCATTAACACCCTCCACGCTATCCTTTTATTTCTCAGTTACATTTTTGCCTTTAGGGTAGTGATTCTCAATTTTGTGTCTTCCTCTCCAATATATGTGGCAACATTTGCCTTCCAGGTAATTGTCACAGCTGGCAGGATGGTGTGCCATGTATCTATAGGTAGAGGCCAGGGATGCTGCTCAACATCCTATGGTACCCCACAGCAAAGAATTAGCTGGCCCAAATTGGCCATAGTGCCGAGGTTGAGAAACCCTGCTTTAGAATCAGAAGATTTAGGCTCAAAAACAAGCCAGCTATGTAATCCTAATAAATCACTTAATCTTTATGAGCGGGGGGGGGGGGGGGGGGGGGGGGGTTGGGGGCAGTGGTTAATAATCCGTTATTAACAGAGTATTGTTAGGATTACTGGCATAATGTAAAAGCACCTTAAAGGATTTACCAAATGTTAATCTCATCTTAATCCTTTTAACAAAATATTTTCTGATTTTAAAAAGCATAACACTAAACAGAAGTATCTAGAAAGGAAAAAAAAATGACTACATTGCTTTGTCAGTTTGAGTAGGTGTGTCTCCAACAAGGCCAGCTGTTCATTTATTTTTTCAGGTAATATTATCTGCTGTGGCTTCTTCGGCTTGGAAGACTTCTTAGAAGAACCCTAAAAACATTGGTTAAGTGTAAGAATGTACCTCAACATGTTTCAAAAACTGTCACTTTCAAATAATAATCTTTAAATTATTATTTCATACTTTGATGCTTGGTAGACAAAACTATGATCTACATGGCCAAGTGATATAAATTAATAATAGTAATAGTCATTTCATTCTAACTAAATAATAAACATCATACTCAGTGTTTTATATAAGTTGGCCAAAATATTTCTTGTCTTCCCTTCTCCCTTCCTTCCAGTAACTTCCACCCCCCCCCTAACTAGCACCACCCCCTTCACCTAATACATACACTCTTCTGAAAGCAGATGAGGGTCGAACTCTAAAAAATCCTCAAAAGAAAATTCCCAGCCTGCCCTCAGCAATGTATTCCTTTTTCATTTTTCTTTTTTCCTTTCTTTTTCCCTGAGGAGCTTCTTTACCACTAAGCTAATTGCCTCTGCTGCTTTGCCTTTCAGTGAAACATAACAAGATCGGCAATTAGTGGATTAAGCATAGACAGGTCTGTGCTCAGGCTCCCCACCATGTTTTCAACAGTCTGAGCCTGAGAACTGAATGTGTTAATGTCTCCTGTACTCCAAAAAAAACAAAAAACAAAAACAAAACAAAAAAAAACCCTCCCAAGCCCCTATAGGTTTAAAGGGACCTTGAGTGGCTATAAGGAATTCTGACTCCTATAAATTCGGTATTAGCTTCTCAGTCCCTATAGTCTTAGAAAGAAGTAGCATGACCTTCTGCTGGGCTTGAGGCTCCATGGAAAGAGGCAAGGAGTCCTGTCCTACAATGATGTAAAGGAACAGGGTTGTGAGTCAAGGCCTGGGTGACATAAACGGCCCAGCTGATGGACTCTGAGAGTGAACACACTTGGGTGAAAAAGCCCTCAAATTGCATCCAGCTTAATCAAAACTCTCTCTAGACAAAATAACCCCCACCCCCCAAAAAGGATTATGGCTAAAGAAAAAAAAAAAATGCATCCAGTAAAACAGTGGTGATTTTTGAAGCTTTTTGCGGCAAGCAAACACTTAACATATAATTCAGCATATAAAAGAGACAGAAATGGGGCTATTCCAACGGAAACAGAGTCCAGGAGTGATGTTCTCTACCCCCACCCCAGTCAGTGCAGGGGCTTCAGGTGACTCCTAGTGCTCCTCAGAAACCCAGTAAACTAAGCAGCATTTCATAATTTGACCCACAAAAACACATAACCACGTGGTCTCAAGAAAAGGCACTAAAACAGGTTCTATAAGACCCATGCTTGGGAGGCAGATATTAAAAAGCAGTCTCAGACATTAGCAGTCTCATAAAGAAGACAATTTAGGTGTCACAGTGAGTTTAGGAAAAATCTACTGTGAACAAAGTAAAAAGCTCTGACATGTATTTACTACATTTTATAACCCACCCAGAATAAGAAAATCTCCAATTTGGTAGAGACTTTAGAGGGCTTTGCGTTCCAAGTTCAGCTGGGCGTAGGAAGCTATCAGTGCCTGACTAATGATCAGTACTGGTGAGAGGGGGGCTCTTCAGTATTCTAGCAGGAATTCCTTTAAATAAGGAAGGTCTTCACTATATATTACTTTTTGTCTATATAAATATGACAAATTTAAAACTGATCAATAGTCTAACACATTTGCTAATACTATATGACCCCACAAAGACTCAAATAAGTATATGTTTTAAGATGAGAAACAAAAATCAATTACCTCCTCTTGCATTTCTTCTTGGTCAGACACACCAAATAGAGATTTGCAAACTGATGTGATGTCCAACATCTTTTTTCCATAATTTATGATCATTACTGCCAGGTCATATTCTTTCCATGAACGCAGAATCTAATCAAAAATATTTATTAATTACCCCTGTTGGAAACATTTGTCTATTTTCAAGTGTCATCGACCACCTTTCATAAATTCACAAGTCCCGTTAATATTTTGAGTCTAAGAATTCCCCTGATTTTGTTAAAGAAATTGGAAATTTACCTCCAGATCCTATTTCCCTACAATTAAAACTGCATGATTCCACTGCTTTAAATAAAGGACAAATAACAAGATTATCTGATCAATTATGAATTCCCCATATTTCTGGGACTTATAGCCATACATGTTTTGGTGTAGGAAGTTAACAATTAAGAAAATATTTCCACTTAGAAGATCCATTTTAAAACAAAATCATTCTAAAAAGGCCATATAACTACCACCTCCTGTCTTGAGTTGCTTTCTATGTGAAATGCTACATTACTGCCATCATAATGTCTTTAGTTGGGGGGGGGTTATATCAGTAAATTATTTAAAAGATATTCTGGCAGTGGACTAGACTAGAGATGAGCTGTTTTGGTCAGATTCTCTGAGAACCGTAGGGGAAACAGACACTGCAACCATAAAAAGGGGAGCCCCTCTCATCCACAATTCGTTACTAATCACTATTCTTCGGCCTTCTCTTGCCAGGCCCTTGCCTACCTCTCTAGAGTACACCACTCATTTCCTTGTACTTCAAACTTACAAAATACTGAGCTGAATATAAATTCTGACACTCGCCATGGTTTCAGGACTTCATGCCTTCATACGGCTGAGGCATTTCTCAGAACTTGCCCCCCTTATTTATGTAGCTTTACCTGGTCATGAAAACCTGGACTCCAGCATCGACAGGAAAAGTTTCCCAGGCCAGCAATCTAATTTGCATACACCTTGCTATAGTGAAGCATCATATGAAGGGGACGCATTCATGGTGAACCATATAGGGCAATTCTTTAAGAGTCTAAATAAACTTGTAGGGATTTGTTAGATGTAGGTGTGTTCTGTCGAGCTGAATAACTTAGTATTTAAGATAAGTAACAACTGTTACTTCCCATGCAGGGAAAGGATATATACGTGACTAGTTGCATAAATCTGGTAATACCTACCTGATCCAAAGTGCTAAGAACTGGAAATATTTCTGTGGAACCAGGCAATAGCATTAAACTAAGCTGACTGTGGAAAAGAATGTAGGTAGGAAAATGGTGAAATAAAGTTTGAAAAGGTATATGGGATTAGGTCAAACAGGGCCTTGAATGCCAGGCAAAACAGCCCAGTCTCATTATAAAATTGATATGAGAGAGAGTATGTTTTATTAGAAAGCCAAAATGAGCAAATACTTCCTCTTCTTTCAACTTTGCTTTCTGACATACTTGGGTCCAAGGCTTGGAGAGAAATAGAGAGAACTGTGCAATCTTTTCCCCTCATTTTAATATGCCAGTAGTAAAAGATAAAGAATTTCTCCAATCAGCAGAAAAATAGAGAACCAATTCTACTCAACACACCAAATGGTGAACAGAAACAAAAAGACCATGCCAAATGTTTAGCATAATAATTTTTAAACAATGCAAAAATAATGAAACATTTAAGATGACGTGTCTTAGAAGTGGCACTTTATTTGGAATTCTGACAACTTTTAAAAAAAATACTGCTGCTTAAAGAAGAAAGATTGAGCCATCTGAAAAGATTACCAATGTTTTAAACAGAACAGAGAAAAGAAACAGAGCCATTAGACTAATTGGGCTTTCCGTGTCGTAACAGAAAATCCATACAAAAATGTGGTTATAAAAAATGAACAACTAAAATCTGGGACTCAAGGTGAGGCCAGGGCTCTGGGGCTATTGGTCAGGCTGGAGGAAGCTTCTGAAAGGGCATAACAGTTTGGGACAGAACCAGCTCCAATATCAAAATCCTGACATCAATACCCGTTTTACTTTTTACAAATGTCCAGAAACATTCAGGGTCATTTCTACAATAATATCACTTGGATCTCAATATGATTCTTCAAGTTGGGGGTGGGTGGGTAGTGGAGTTGTGGATGGCATGTAAAGCAATGCAGGGCCAGCCCCAAGCTGCTGTGTGCTCTGGGAGAAAAATCACACAAAGCTGAGAGAGGAGACATGTAAATTCAAGGACTTCAACATGCACTAGGCCCCAAACGCTGGTCTTTTGTTCCAGGTCAGGAGTCTCTCCCATCTTCCACAGGGTCTGTTGTGAAACCTCCCGTTCTTCTCAATCTCTGAAACCCATCGTTACTCTCCACCTCCTCTCTCTCTCTCTCGGCAAATGACCTTGCTTCCTTTACACAGAAGAAATGTAGGGAAACTAGCTTATCTCCTACCTACACACTCACCTGTAACTATAACCATCCTACCTTCCTGTTAGAGGAGAGAGGTCAATCTCCTGTCCAGACTAATCCCTCCCACATGCACTAGGATCTCATCACCTCCTGCCTTCCCGGGGATCTCGCTCCTATATCCACATCCTTTCCCTCTCCTGGTTCCTTCCCATTAATGGTCAAATGTGGAGTACCTGGATAAACAGAATTGGCTTTTTGGTTGGTTGGTTGATTTTTAGCAGGAGAAGTTGCTATTGGCAAGCTGCAAGCAACAAGCTGCCTTAGAATAGAGTTTCTCTGTTATGGAAGAAATACTGCAGTAGCTGCTGTCAGTTATTTAAATGTAAAGTGAATAGTTGTCCAGTACCCTGGAAAGAAAGTGTAACCTGGCCTTCTCTTACTTGAGAAAGACACCCCTGTCCCAGAAATACTTAACTGATGGACGAGTTTGGGGGGAAAAGGCCTTTGTGGTCCAAAATGGCTTTGGACTAATCAACTGTCCAATTCTTCCTCGTGACTAATGGAAGCAGAACTGGCCCCCTGGATTAAGTGCACCCTTGAGATTCTTAAATAATTCTCTTCCCTTCTCACTCTCCACACTGTCCCCAGATGATATCATCTATTTCTATTATTCAGTTGGGTCCATATATTAATGATGGCTTTGTCTTTATACGTATTTGTCCTCTCTTGAACTCCAAGCCTATAGGTCCAATTATATAATATTTACCTCTTTGGATATCCTATTAGCCCCCAAATCCAATAGATTCCAAATTTATTATCTTTTCTCCCTTTCTTACCCCAAATTACTCCTTTTCCAGAGTTCAACAAATAGCATTGTATTCACCCAACTGCTGAGGCCAGACAGGTGGATTGCTGTTGACTCTTCCCTCTCTCTCCTTTATCTTCACATACTTAGCAGGTTTACAGGTTCTCAATTCTATCTCATAAATAACTCTTGAATCCTTTCAATCTATGTCCCTTTCAACTCTATGTCCCACTTTTCCACACTACAGTAGTCCCCCTTTTCCATGGGGGATATGTTCCAAGACCCCAGTGGATGCCTGAAACTGCAGATAGTACCAATACTGATATACACTGTTTTTGTCTACACATGTGTGCCCATAATAAAGTTTAATTTATCAGTCAGGTGCAGTAAGAGGCTAAGAACAATAACTAATAATAAAATAGAACAATTATAACAATATACTGTAATAAAAACTATGTGAGCAGGGTCTCTCTCAAAATATCTTGTACTGTACACGCTTCTCCTTGTGATGATGTGAGATGGTAAAATGCCTACGTGATGAGAAGAAGTGAGGGGGATGACACAGGTGTTGTGACGTGGCATTAGTCTACTACTAACCTTCTGACAACTCACTAGATGGAGGACCATCTGCTTTCCAAATGCAGTTGACCCGCAGGTAACTGAAACCTCGGGGAAGCAGAACTGCAGATAAGGGGGGACTGCCATAGTTCGGTTTATCAACTCTCACCTTCTACCTCATTCCCTGCCTCAGGTCTTATCCCACTCTGTTAGCTGTTGTGCCCCAGAATAATTTCTTTTTGCTAACATGCAAATTTCACTATGTCATTTCCAGGTTTAAAACCCTTGAATGGCTCCTCCCTGACCTCATGAGATGACCACTCATCATCTGGTACCTGTTCACTACTCCACTTTTTAAGGTGATTGAAACGTATCTTTTGTAATTAAAAATAAATCTGATTCTTCTTTTCCTTAACTGTAAGATTATTTCATATTTTCTCATTGATTGCTCCCTGAGGTAATGTTAATAATCTTGTTATCTGTCAAATATTTTTTAAGATTTGCCTGTAAGCCTGTAATATAGTGTCTTGTCATAAAAAAATTTTTTTTACTTATCATGTAATCTGTTTATCTATCTTTTTCTGTGTACCTTTTGAATTTTATGCCCTATTGAGAGAGGTCTCCTCTGACTTCAAAGCCATACAAATATCTATTTGTCTTTATTTTGTTTATGGTAAGAGGCTCTGGCTTCATTTATTTTCAGATGAATAGTCAGTGATAGCAGTACCTTTTATTAAATAAAGTATTTTAATAAATTTTCCCAATAACTCCAAATGCCACTTTTGTCATATATTAAGTTCTTCTGTAGACCTGGGGCTGGCTGGCTATTCCTGGACTCTTCTATTCCTCTAAACTATTTGCCAATTACTTAACACCATTTTTTATTGAAGTGGCCTTATAATAGATTTTAGTATCTATTGAGAACTTGTAAATTATTCTAATCAGTTTCAGAGAAACCCCATTGGGATTCTGACTAGAACTGTATTACATTTAAATACTATTTTTGGAAGGATTTCTATTTCTATGACAGTAAGTCTACCTATTCAGGAACTTGGGATGGTCTGCCATATGTTCAGATCTTATTTTGTGACCTTCAATAAGATTCCAGTTCTTTTATTCGGGTCTTTTAACACTTCGTTAGGCTTAAAATGTTGTGCATTTTTTTTCTCCAAGTTTTTATTTAAATTCCAGTTAGTTAATATACAGTGTAATATTAGTTTCAAGGGTAGCATTTAGTGATTTACCACTTACATACAACACCCGGTGCTCATCTCTAGATCTCAAGTGCCTTCCTTTTTTTTTTTTTTTAATTATAATAGTTCCTTCCTTAATGCCTCTCACCTATTTCATCCACCCCCCTGCCCATCTCCCTTCCAGCAAACTTTCAGTTTGTTCTTTATAGTTAATGGTCTCCTATGGTTTGCCTCCCTCTCTTTTTTTTTCTTCCTTTCCCTATGTTCATCTGTTTTGTTTCTTAAATTCCATATATGACTGAAATCATGTGGTATTTGTCTTAAAATACTGTATATTATTAGTAGTATATTTTCCTCTCTCCATTTCTCATGGGCTACTGCTACTATTTAAAAAAATCAGTTTGTAAGCATCTCACATACCATCACTTTATAAATTCTTTTAATGCTAGTAATTCTTTTTACTAGATTCTCATGAGTTTTTGAGAACTGTACAATTACAAATGAATTATACTTTAATATTATAAAATTATTTCATATCCTTATCTATTACATAAGACAGAATCTCTACAATGAATCACACTATTGACAGTCAGATCCTATACCTGATTTTTAAGGAAACGGTTTCAGAAAATTGCCATTTAGTGTATTTGCTGTAAAATTTTGGTAAATGTCTTTATCATTGTCCAATAGACTCCTTCCATTCCTAATTTACATACAATTTTTTTTAGGAAAGTTTGCTAAGTGTTATCAAATGCCTCTGTAGCATTTTTCACTTAATCTAATTGTGATTTTTCTTTTTTAATTTGCTGTTGTAAAAAATTAGAGTTTTGTTTCAATTCAGACTTGATCTTTAATATTTAATAATGACACTGTCCTTAGACAGACAGTGACCAGATGACTTCCAGGAGTAGAGAAGGGTGATAAGACAAAACAGACTTGAAGAAAATCATACAATGCCTCTCTTTGTCCTGAGTCATGTTTGGGGCCCTGACTTCTGCCTTTACAGATATAAAAATGGCTACTCCTCCCTTATTTGTGTTTGTATTTCCCAGTACCTCTGTCTATCCATTTATTTTCAACCAGTGTTTGTCACATTGTTTTGCAAAGCATTTCTTGCATTTGAATCTGACTTTTTAGTTCATCTGGCCATCTCTGTCTTCTGAGTTCATTTACACTTAGTGAAGTAATTAATATTCTTAATTGTATTCCTTCTATCTTAAATACTATCTCTTCTTCCTTCTTAGTTTTGCTGAATTAGCCATTTTTCCTCCCTGTTATTCCTCTCTTCATTTTTTCCTGTCAATTTAGAAGTCCTACTGTGCTTTAAAGTTTTGCACATGGCTACATATTCCTGATTCATTTTTAAATAAAATAGTAATTTTATATTATATGTATTTTTTATACTATATGTATTTTTTTAAAACACACAACCATGCACCAAGCATCTCTACCTGGTCTCCCCTCCCTTAATCCCGAACAAGATAAAAGTTTTAGTTCTAGGTTATTAATAAGTTTTTTCTTTCAAAGATAACTCTTCTATTTCAAGAATTCCTACTTATCATTTATATTACAAAACCCACATCACATCATTATTACCTATTTAATTTTAATAATACATATATTGCAAGATTCGTTGCTCCCATTATTCCTCTCCTTTTTGTCTTTCCCTACCTTGGGATTTATCTCCTGAACCAATTGTCATTTGATAGAGTATTTCCTCAAATGTTTTCCTCAGATAAGTACATGGGCAGAATACTTTTGAGATGCTGCACCCCTGAAAATGTTTATTTTGCCCTGACAAAGGAATGATATCTTTCCTGGTTATTAGTTTTTGGACCTCCATCTTATCCCCTCAGGATTCTACAAATGTTGCTCCAGTATTTTATCTTCTACTGTTGTTGATAAAAAGTTTGAAGCTAATGGATTCTCTTTCCATTGCAAATAACCTGTTCTTTGGTCTCAAAACTTTGAGATTTTAATTTATCCTTGGACTCCAAGAATCTCACCATCAAGTATCAAGACATGAGTTTTTTTTTTATGTTATGTTAATCACTATATATTGCATCATTAGTTTTTGATGTAGTGTTCCATGATTCATTGTTTGCATATAACACCCAGTGCTCCATGCAGAACGTGCCCTCTTTAATACCCATCACCAGGCTAACCCATCCCCCCACCCCCCTCCCCTCTAGAAACCTCAGTTCGTTTCTGAGTCCATAGTCTCTCATGGTTCAAGACGTAAGTTCTTAAATTAATCCGCCCTAGGACTTAGGGAGACTATTCTCCATTTTTTTTTTTTTTTTAATTTCCTGCCTCCAGAACTTTTATTTCATGTTAGGACTTTTGGATCTGCTTCTGAATTTACCTCTAGGTAATTCCATGCTATGCTGTCAGATATTTCTTGAGCTTCCAGATTTGACTCAAGAAATACCATTAACTACAATCTTCATCTGTTTAATTTTTTTAATCAAAAATCAAATATTTTTTGTTTAGTTACATAAGATCTTCTGTTGTTTTGTTTTGATCATTTAATTGCATCACACCACCTTGAAAGTTTTCTTTCTTCTTTTTTTTTTTTCAAGTCACCTCTGGTCTTTTCCAACATAGTGAGAGTAAAAATAAAATTATTTTGTTGTTTGGCCTACCCCTTGGGGTTCTGAGTCCTCTTAAGTAAGTTATTATTTTTCTCTTCCTGCTAATGGCTACCCTCCCTCCATATTTGCACAGACTAGGTTAAAGATGTGTCTCCAGCAGTGGTAAACCAGTGAGCAATGGAAAGAATATGATTTTCTGCTCCTGAGGTCAGGCCATAAACAGCCAGCAAATCATGACTTTTTTGCTAAGATAGAAAGTAAAGGCCTCTCTGCTTCCAGACCTTCACTGAAGCAAACTTAAGTCCCAATTAAAGCGATGGATCAAATCAGCCCACCCATGCAGTATTCTTCCAGATCCCTACCAAATCACAAAGGTCCTGTGAGGACCATACAAAACAGGCAGGCAAATATGGCCCTTCTTTGAGGAAATTCACCGGATTCAGTCAACTAAAGCCTTTGAAGAAACACACAGTGCTGGTCTTTGAGCCAAGCAATGAGAATAAATAAGCTTACCTCTCGGCCTCTGGTCTCTTGGTTCTTTCTTGTTTCCAAGGTGAATGAGGTCCCATAAAATGTACTCTTTCCCAATCCTTCCCCTGGCCTAAGATACACCCTCCAGGCTCTACCAACTGACCCATGCAGGCAACTCTTGACCTAAAATGCTTTGTGGGTACTATTTTTAAAAGTATTCTATGTAATAAAAGTAACTTAACTTTCTAAATCATTGCTATTCCTAAATTTTATGACACTAGACAAAGAATGAGATAAATACCTTTGTTATGTAGAAGATACAACAGGCTATCATGTGCTGTACACTTTCAAAACTTGCAATATGTTTCTTTGAGTGGATGATATTTGGTAATCCTTGCAAAGCCACTACACACTTTATCAAGATCTAAAAAATAGAAGCACAATAATTTCTGTTGAAAAATATCACACTCACTCATTAGGAAATGTTCTATGCAAATCATGCAAGTTTTAAACCATCAAATTTTATTATTATCAATAATTGTCAATAAATTGCTTATCATGTATAAAAGAATGCACTCTGAGATAAAATTAATATATTCAATTTCAGATGAGTTTCTCAACTAAAGTAACTTGAAAACTAGTGTAGAAGATAAAATAAGTATACAAAGATCACAAAACAGCACATTTTGACAAGTGTCATAAAAAATATAGGCAGAATATTATATATACAAGACACTAAAGGCACATCCAGGTTTAGTAGGACCTTAAAAAACCATTTAGAGAAGGATGTACCATATTATATATACGGTAATACCAGGTACTTGAAAAAATAGTTTCCTTTAAAATTAAAACCAAGCATTCATATCCCATATCCCATAAATATTGGTGTTTACTTCCTAGTCCCCTTGCCTCATATTATGAGATCCTGAATTTGATCAAGAGATAGATAATTGGGGTGCCTGGGTGGCTCAGTCGTTAAGCGTCTGCCTTCGGCTCAGGTTGTGGTCCCAGGGTCCTGGGATCGAGCCCCACATTGGGCTCCCTGCTCCACAGGAAGCCTGCTTCTCCCTCTCCCACTCCCCCTGCTTGTGTTCCCTCTCTCACTGTGTCTCTCTCTGTCAAATAAATAAAATCTTAAAAAAAAAGAGAGAGATAGATAATTAAGTTTACCTTTCAATACTTTGCACTGTTCTGAGCAACATTACTGTCAGGAAAGTAGGGCTGAGATTGCATCAATCTATTAATCATCCAGATTATCAAAAGACAAATTAACATATGGATGTTGGTCTTTTGTGGACAGCCTAATTGCTTCAAGCCACCATTCTAACATTACTACTATTGTTACTGTACACTTAATGAGTATTTGTAATGCTTCTTTAATTCCTCCCCATCACCACACACCCCCACCCCACTACACCATATCCCCAAATGTTAGCAACCCAGTAGTTTTGTAGTTTTCTCCAGGCTCATATAATCATATATATACATATAAATACATAAACATACATAGAGGGGGAGTTAATGTTATGTCACAAAATGGAATTCCTAAACACTTGTTTGAACTGTGCATTTCTCCTTCAACCATGTCTTGTGAAAAATCCCTCCAAGTCTACAGGTGTAGTTCAAGTTCATTATTTCCAATGGCTGCATAATATGATTTAATGTGGAAGAACCATCATTTATTCAGCCATTTCCAGAATCTCCATGTTGCACACACTTTTACGGCTGACGTTTTACAATCTGGCATATATACTGGCCATCCTCCTGCTACTGCACTTTCTCTTTGTCTCCAGCTTTTTTTTTTTGCCACAACGAAAGGGCCATAAGAAACACCCTTGTACATGCTCAGTTGCCCATATGAGTGGCAACTTCAGCACCAGATTTGAGATGATACCTAGCGAGGATGAAGCACCATCTTCCAGGGCAAAGTAAACACTCTAAATCAATGACATTTATGTGGCGTTGTGTGCCCAGCAGGTAGAACACGTGAATCTGGGAACCAAGGGGTGGAACTAGGTATCTTACTAACTGGTAATTTTATTCTATGGGATAAATTGCTGATAGAGAGATTGCTGTGTCAAGTATATTTGTTTTTAATTTTAATTAAAATTAGATTTTAGTTTAATTAAAATTAAGATTGCTTTACCAAAATCCAAAGCCTAAAACAATTCACATGTTCCCCATCAATGAATGAGAATGTCTTTGCCCCATGTCATCACCAGCAAGAGGAGTTACAGATCTTTTCAATTCTGTCAGCAATATTACATTGTTCATTTAATGTGCATTTCTAAGGACACTCAGAGTTTGAGCATCTTTTCATGGTTCTTGGCCACTTGGATTTGCTCTCCTGTAAACTGCCTCTTCATATCCTGTGGCCATTTTTTTATTAAGTTATTGTCAATTTGTAAGACATTTTGTTATATATATTTATCCTTGTCTGTAATATATATAAAAATCCTTGTTAGATATTTGTCCTAAACCCACAAATTTTATACTACCTTTGTTATGGTCCCTGTTGTCACACATAGGCTGCCATAAATATAGTCAATATTTCTTATTTTTCTTGTTATTTCTAAGAGTTCTGTCTTACTTAAAAAGGATTCCCACAACCCTGGATTGCACATGTAATCTGTGATTTTCCCCCTAACTTTTTAGTACATCTGGACTTTTTATATATGTACAATATAGGTGTCAAACTCTATTTTCTTTCAGATGAATATCCAGGGGTTTCACCATCATTTACTAAAAATATCCAGTCTCTCCACTGAATTGGAATGCCAGTTCTGTCATATATTAAATTCTCATCCATACCTAGGCCTATTTCTAGAATCTCCTCTGTGTTCCATTCACTTTTCCTATTCCAAACAGTACAATTTAATTAGAAACTTCTTTCTCAAGGCTTTTCCTCATAGCTATAACCCATTCTCTGAGCTGTAGCTAAAGGCACCCTAAGTCAGTGGGATGCTAGAGGATGACAGTGGATTATCCTGAACTTGACCAACTGAGCACCAGTTGCAGCTGCTGGTCCCAATGTGGTATCCTTGCAAGAGGACCTTAAAAGCTATGCATTGCTATGGCTAATGTTCTCTTTTCTGTCCTACTAGGAAGAAGTACCAGAAGAAGTTCCCATTCATACTGGGAAGACAAAAGTATATACTTAGCATCTTGCCCAAGGGCCATGAAAATTCTCCCAGCCTCTGACATATTTTATGAAAGGACCTGAACTCTCTGGGCATGTCTCAAAACAAAACATTGGGCAATTACATCAATAACATGTTAATCGAAACTAAAGAGCAAGAAATGGCAAGTACATTAAAGACCGTGGTAAAATACATACCCTCCAGAGGATAGAAATAAACCCTGTGAAGATTCAGGAAGCTGCCACATTAATGAACTATCTGGGGTCTGCTGAGACACCCCATCCAAACTAAGTCTGACATATGGCATCTCTCACCTCTAAGAAGAAAGGACAATGCCAGGTAAATGCCTTTGGGTTCTGGAGGAAGCATTTTCTACACTTGAGAATGCTGCTCTACAAGCCATCTACAAATGACATGGAAGGCTGCCAACTATGAATTTAGATTTCAGATTCTGGAGGCCGATCTCCTAAGCAACTGAACTCCTAAACGTGGGGACTGTGGGAGGAGGTATGTCTATGCTCCAGTATAGCCACTCCAAGGCAAATATTTGTTAAATTACTTAAGCCCCTGGTTAGTTTTCTCAATGGTGAATTAAAAATCTTTATGCTGTTCATGAGTTCAGTCACATCTTCTTGGTTCTCAAAATCTGAGTTGATGATGATGATAATGATGACAATAATGATGACGATAAAAACTTTCTAAAAGTATCAGCAGCGAAACCTTATTTCTGTCATGATTTCCCTGTGGTAGGCAGAATTCTAAAATAGTCCACAGGATTCCTCCCCCGGGTGTACAAGCCCTGTATAATCCCTCCTTCTATGAGTGGGTAGGACCTGTGACTATGATGAGATCATCACTCTCATGACTACCTTATGTTATGTAAGACTCCTCATGCATATTACATGAGGCTCTCCTGCTGGTCTTGAGGAAGCAGATTGCCACATTGTGGAGAAGACCATGTGGCAGGGAATTGGTGGTGAGCCTTTAGGCGCTAAGGACCCCCTTTCACAGAAGCACAAGGAAATGAACTCTCTCAACAACCAGTGAGCTTGGAAGAGGCACCAGAGCCTCAAGTAAGATCACAGCTCTGGCCAACACCTTGAGTTCAGCCTGATGAGACCCTGAGCAGAAGACCCAGTCAACCCGTATCCAGCCTCCTGTCCCACAGAAACTATGAGATAGTAAATGGGTTTATTGTAAGCCACTAAGTTTACAGTGATTTGTTAGAAAGAAGAGACAACTAATATAATCCCTTCAGCCAGATCTCACCTACTCTTTTTCCATAAATTCCAACTCTTCCATCACCAAGAAACCAAATATTTTTTTTCTTGGGTCATCCACCAATTTTTTCCCTACATGATGATGGCTTTAACAATATGTTTTTGAGCAAGTACTGCTGTTTCTAACATCATGCAAGCATAAAAATTGAAATGACTTTAAAAACCTAGAAAAGCAGATTGCTAATGTTTAAACATGGACAGCAGTGGGGCTGAATGTTTTCAGAGAAATACATTTTAGTCCTTATTTATGGTTGCCCAGACATAATTTAAATTATTAAAATGTTTTTCAGTTAACTCATGAAATTTCCCAACACCTGTCTTTGACCTATTTGTACATTACAAAAGATACACTGCTTTTTCTTTTCCAAAATGCATTGTTGAGGGCGCCTGGGTGGCTCAGTTGGTTAAGCGACTGCCTTCGGCTCAGGTCATGATCCTGGAGTCCCAGGATCGAGTCCCACATCGGGCTCCCTGCTTGGCGGGGAGTCTGCCTCTCTTTCTGACCCTCCCCCCTCTCATGCTCTCTATCTCATTCTCTCTCTCAAATAAATAAATAAAATATTTTTTAAAAAATGCATTGTTGAATTGCCTTTGCAAAAATACCCTTATCTAAGGGCATAAATATGCTTACCTGTATGACAGGTACCAAAACAATATTGTGGTAGATTATAGGAGCAAGAAGGCCATAACACTGAGTCACAGCTTGAAGGACATAACTGGAATCATTTAGGTGGCTGCTGAGTTCCAATGCCACTAAGACTCTCTCACATTCAATTAGTCTAGTAATCTGTAATGGAACAGATACTGTTACCCAAAGAGAACATCAGGTGCTCCACCAATGTGTCTCTAAGGAGAAGAAAGGGTAGGAAATGTGATCGTTGTGGCTCAACAACATGCTGGTATGTTAAAATGTTGATTTTAAATCAAGATCTAAATTCAAGAACAATTCTAACTCCCCAACAATGCTACATAAGGGTAAGACAACCTTAGACTTAAACTTCAGAATATTTTGTAAAATAATACAAATACCACTAGTAATGAAGAAAGAACTGATCTTTTTTAATTGGTAAAATAAAAACTTGGCTATATTTTAATGTTAGAAAACACCTAGTCTTTTCAAAACATAAATCTTATAACAAATAATAATTAAAATACTATGTCGCTCTTAATACTGCTCCCACTTAAATAACAAAGTCCCATTTTCTCTCTGGATTTGTGAAAAAAAAAAAAGATAAATTTTCAGTAGACCAAACTAATCTTCTATTATACTTTTGCTACTTAAATAAAAATGGTAGTAAAATAGAAAGTTAGGCGTTTGTGATTAAGCTACTTAAAAAAAAAAAATAGGGGCCGTATCTAACTTTTCCTTTCCCTTTCCTGAAGGAAGATTTCACTATGTTTCTTGCCTTTTATTTTGAAAGATTTATTTACTTATTTAAGAGAGAGAGCAAGCATGCAAGTGGGGGGAGAACAGAGGGAGACAGAGAGAAGCAGACTCCCCACTGAGTGTGAAGCCCAACACACGGGGCTCCATCCCATGACCCTAAGATCATGACCTGAGCCGAAATCAAGAGTCAAATGATCAACTACTGAGCCACTCAGGTGCCCCTATTTTTCTACATATACATACAAAATTATGTATGAAGAAAACTTATGAGGGGCAACCAGAAATTTCCATAGAGTAAATTTTTAGTAGAATGGTAGTTTAGCATTCTGGAATCCATTGAAGTACTTAAAGACTGTCTTTATTTACAGACTGAATGCAACGTAGTAGGAACAGGATGATGGTTATGAGTGCTTGGGCTCTGTAAGACTGTGAACTTGCCCTGGACAAAAGGGTCATGTCTTTTTTTTTTTTTTTTCATTTTTGTATCCACAGGCACTGGCATAGTCTCACATAACAATTTATTGGTTGATTAAATAAATAAATGCATGGGTAGGAAAAAGCAACTGTGAAAAGCAAACACCTGGGAAAAGTCTCGCTGTGTCTAAAGTGAGCAAAGAAGGAAAGAGGAAGAGGGAGAAAGAAGAGAGATGCTCAATCTAGAATGAAAACAAGAGTGAAGGACTGTTTTTAAAAGCCAGATGTTAAGGTTAGAAGGTTGCAGAGGTACAGACAGCAATATTTATAACCACCCTGAGAATCCATCAGTAGGAGATAGGTTACATTCCTGCCTCTATACAGGAATGCAATATTAAAATTAAAAACAATTTGGTATGAAAACAAATGCTCAGTGATATTCTTCACTCAGGAAAGGCAACAGTACCTGAGACAGAAATTCAGGAAAAACTAGCCAAAATGGACAACAACACACCAGATGTCATCTCTGTATTTGGATTCAGAACCCATTTGGGTGGTGGCGAGACAACTAGCAAAGAAAAACGAACCCAACCATAGACTTGCAAGACATGGCTGTGTGAGCAGAAAAAGACCTGAAGAAAACAGGGAAAGGAACCCAAGAACAGAACGAAGAAGGTCAGGGGGACTGCCAAAGCCAGCGCTGGTGCTGGCAACAAGCGAGCTGGAGACTGGACACAGAGGGAGCAAAGGTTCTGCCGTGACTTTATCTGTGGTGATTGTGCAGATCTGTCATGAGAGGATTAATAAACTAAGAACTTGAAAAAAATCTGGTAAGTTGATATGTACCTGCATGAAAATATGTTCAAGGCAAATTATTAAAAATGTTAAATAGGCACACTATGGAATAGAAAGTAGACTGTGATATCATTTTTGTAAAATAATAGCAATAATAATAATTTGCCCACGCATATTTTTAAGAATCAGAGATACAAAACAAACAAAATCATAGTATTTTTAGGAGTAATAGGATTACAATGCATTTCACTTTGTAAATTTTAATTTTTGAATATTTGAAATTTATACTACTTTTGTAGAGACACAAAAGATAAACTGAAAAGAAGAAAAATATATATGAACTTGATCCTATGAAACCATTATATGGAATATCAAATAAACCTGCATAATCATAAAATGACCTCTCAGTCCATTCACAGATCAGGATATGGAATCCCAAAAGAACATGAATTTGAAACGTCAAGAAACAAATAAAGGGAAATCAGCACATTTTTGGTCATTTTAAAATCACTTACTTGTTGAGAGGGGAAAAGCTCATTGCCTTTAATACTATCACAGAAAAGATTTTCTTCTTTAATTTTAATGTCACTTGTTACAAAAATATTTCTAAGAAAAAGGTATAAGAGGATTGAAGAAGTCTCTGCCAAAATATCTGAATATAATCTGCAAAAGGAAGTAAACAGTGTTACAAGTATAAATATAAAATGAGTTAGCATGTAAACACCCCTTTTTAGATTGATTTGTTCTTAATATCTACATAGTGATCCCAAAATAGCAGCAAAAATTTGTGGAACAACTTCTCTCACACAGCTCTTTAAGTTAAAATTAAAGACTATGTTTAACAACAAGTTGGCAACTAAGAAAATTAAGCTGCTGACATATTGTCACAGATACATAAAAATAACTATTGGTAAAGTAAAACTTTCTGGTTCTAATATACAAACTTCTTTTCTATCAACATAATGAAATCATGATAAGATATTCAGAAGTTTGGAAAATAGGCCCAATATTTCAATTAATAAACTTTCTGAAAATAAGGGTCACTTATAGCAAAATCCACCATGGGTAAAGAGAAAAGGAGAAAGAAAGAGCAGGGAGGAAATGTGGGAGGGAGGCAGAGTCTTAATAACTCTTGGATTATTTTTAATTGTCTTTTCTAAATTGCAGTCAACAGTGCCAATTATTGGCAAAACTGCAAAATCTGCAGCCTTCCTTCTGTTTCCAATATTCCCCTCCTTGCTCTCAGCCTTACGTGGTGACGAACTTTCCCTTCTAAGCTTCAGGTCCACCCTCTATCTCTAAAAAACAGGAAAGGATCTGACATCAGTAATTCACACTTGATCATGATCCGTTTCACCACCATGTTAAACGCTGAAATTGTATTTGCTAGGAGAATGTTAGTTCTCCCGCTCCTGCAACTCATACCGAACTCTCTCTGTGTCCACATGGTGATTGATCATCAGTACCTGGACGCAGACAACTCATCCAGGCTGCTGCCTCCTCGTGGCTCCATTTCCCACCCCAAAGAGCTCACACCCTGGCCAGTCATTTCAATAGTAACCTCTCTACCACTTCCAGGTCCGCACCCCTTCCTGTAAGCCGTAATCAGCTTGCCTGACCATGCGTAGATGTCACTGGCTGCCTTGTCTATCCCTGCTACAACGGTCAGTCGCTTACCCACTTATTTCTTCTCCTCATTTGATCTTTCCTTTTCATTCAAACCAGCATTTGCCAAGCACCTACTATGTAGAAAATACTATTCGAGGCCCTGGGATATAAAGATGAGTCCAATGTGGCCCTTACCCCGAAGAACTGGGCTCCACTACAAATGGCTGTTATGCGACATCGACTTGGTCAGTAGTCCTTCTCAGCAACGCTGAGGTCTCTTTGCTCACATTCCTGACAGCAAATGTCCTAAACCCCCTCTTTCCACCCTGTGTGCCCTATATCCCCCAGGCTCTACCACTGTAGTGTCATTATCGTGGGAATGTGCTTGTATCCTCAGTTTCTCCCTCTCCACTGTCTCCTCTCCCTCCACCCTCAAGCACGCTTTCCTGAAGCCTGCCTGCCCCCTCAGGGTTCTGCCATCCTCCTCTTTACCATCAAACTTCACATGAGTGATCTTAGCTTATTCCAATTCTCCACTTTCATTTACATTCATTTCTTCTTACCCAATTGCAAAACGTTTGTGGCCCACCACACCACAAAAACAGCTCTCTTGAACTCATCAGTAGCCTCCTAATTGCCAATTCTAAAGGCTTCCTCTTAGTTTTTATCCTACTCAACCTCTCTGCTGCTCCTATTGAGCAACTTCCCTGCCTGACCTTGCACTAGCATTTGATACTGCTGACCAGTCCCTCCTGGGTGATCCTCTCACTTCCCTTGGCAATGCACTTTTCCAGACTTTCACCTCCTGAACTATTCTTTTTTGTAGAATAAGTTATGACAGTTGGGTGGGCTTCCTCTCTTTCCTTTCTTCCTTTCTTCCTTCTTTTCTTGTAATGCAAGAGTCTGACTTAAGCTTTGATTGCCAAAGCATCCACTTCAGAGATGGCTTTCTCTAATAAATACATTGCCAGCCACACAACTAGATAAAGAGCCAGGTAGCCAGGCCACCTCTGCCACTGAGACTCCTTTGTTTTAGAAATCTTAGTTGATTTCAATAAATGACAATTGGGGCCATTTGTTTTGTTTTGTTTTCTCTTCCCTTGCTTTAAACTCTCTTATTTTTTAAATTCAACAACAAAGAGTGAGCCCATGAAATCCTAGGCATGAACCCTTTACCTCAATAAAAGCAGAACCCCAGGCCCATGCTGGCTCTCTCTCTTTACCTATGACCTGCTGTGGGGCCCCAAGTGTGTTGTGTAATTTCCAGATCCTATAAGTAGTAAACCTTTATTTTTTTCAAAATTTCCAGATGGTTATTTCTGAAGGGCGTCTTGCAATCATAACAAGAACCACAAGGGCTAGTTCAGATACCATATTGGTTATTGATGGCCTCACACCAGTGTAAAACATTTTCAGCCCTTCCTTGGTTCCATCTCCTGCTTCAGCCTCTTAAATGTAAGCAATGTCCAGCATTCAATTCCAGCTTCTATCTTTTCTGCAAAACAAGTCTTCCTTGGGAGACAGCATTCATCAAAATTCCGATGATGACCTCATGGACAATTTCTCAATCTATCTCTAGCCTTGATTTCTCTCTTAAGCGTCAGCCCTAAATATTCAATTACCTACTGGGCATCTCATATCCACAGAGGCATCGTGCTGGAAAACTAAACTCAAAATATTTCCTATCAAATTCATTATCTCCTCCAAAAACTTGTCCCACCTCTCTTGTTCCCCTAGTACATGTCATAGGCCTGCCTGCCAGTCAGGGAACAACGACAATCCCAGTCAACTTCACTACCTCCACTCTCTTGTCCTCATGTCACATAAAACCTTCCAAGCTCTGTCTCTTTCTCTTCTGAAATGCCTCTCAAATCCATCCTGCATAGCACCTAGCATCCTTGTACATGGTAAATGCTAAGTCTGCATGTGTTTAATTGAATGGAATTATACCTATATGTGAATAAGCATTATCAAAGCCTTGCCTCAACCTGCATGAGCATTTAAGGTCATTATCTTTGACTGAGGAATGAAGGGTTTTATCTTCTTATTAAAGACATTAACAAGCAGGTGAAGGAGATTGTTGTTTTTGAACTCGTTGTTGAGACAGCCTGAAATCACACTAATGCTCATTTCTGAGGCTGTTGTTAAACTTTGCTTTTTAAGGAAAAACAGCTATAAAGCAAAGGATGGCCTGTGGTTTTATATGGCTCCTACCAGCCTGTTTGCCATTGCTGGGAGCCTCTAATCCTGGGAGCCTCTTCAAGCAAAGGAAAAACCTTCTTATCCTAATAGTCCATTCATGAGACTATAACTTGAACCCCAACCTGACTGTTCTTGTTACAAAAATCCTCAAAGCATATTTGGTGTTTTCTAGTATAACTGACAATATCTTGGTTAGTATTTGGTATGTTTTTTCCCATAGCCTTCATTAGTCTAAATTCAGAATGCATCGATATGCTTCCTGTGCTTTTTCTGACTCTGGCAAAGAAGTTTCTAACAAGGACTCAAGAACGTGGAATGTAGATACTTTGTGTGTGTGTGTGTGTGTGTATGTGTAGATACCTATTAAAACACTTGTTAGAAATAGTTTTAAATTGACTATCTTAATATGAAATTGAAAATTAATTATAGGCTTCACACCCAACACCCATATTTTCAATAGGCAAATTAATATTTTAAAGAATATTTCTAATTACCTTCTCTGTGTAATAGTCATTATATTGCTTAAACAAATAACAGATTGTTCATCTTGATGTGGTGAAGCAACAAAATAATCCCAAACTGGTGAGAAAGCCTTCTTAGCCAACTCATAGGTACCAGCCTGATAGGCAACCTACAACAAAAAGTACATTGTCTAATGGGATATTTTTATCTGTGAAATGTATCTTTTAGACAGGAATTCTGATAAGGTCCGCTCACACACTAATTTCTTACACAGTTGTGCACATGTGCTGTTTTGTTCTACAGGGCCACAGTAAGATATCAATGGCCACTGGCAAGGGAGGCAGACACATTTTGAAATCTCTCTTATTTCTAAATTGCATGGAAATTTGAAACTCTGTAAGGATGTTTCAAATCCTCATAAGCAAAACAAAGATCACATCTGAGCCAAATTAATTTCATTTCCGTCTATCTCGGCAGTGCACTCCATTTATTATAGACACTGTTATAATGAACAATCTGTTCCAAGAGAAACAATCAGATTTCCCAAACCCAAAATACGAAATATACTTCATTCTTTTCTGGTTCAGACTGACACTCTCAGAGCTTTTGTGCAACAAAGGGTTCACAGCTAAAAAGAGTGAAAAATAAAACAGAAATGCTTCCAAGAGGCCATGAGATTTTTAATTCAACACATTCAACATTAGGCAAAATAACTGATTTCGCTGGTAAAACAGAAGTTCAAGAGAAGAAAAACCAACAACTTACCTTTTTCTTTTGGTAGAATATATTTCTTTTTTTTTTTTTCTTTTTTTTTTTTTTTTAAAGATTTTATTTACTTATTTTTGAGAGAGAGAATGAGAGACACAGAGCATGAGAGGGAGGAGGGTCAGAGGGAGAAGCAGGCTCCCCGCCGAGCAGGGAGCCCGATGCGGGACTCGATCCCGGGACTCCAGGATCATGACCTGAGCCGAAGGCAGTGGCTTAACCGACTGAGCCACCCAGGTGCCCCGGTAGAATATATTTCTTTACAGATATTCCCTACATTCTATTCAAATAGAATGACAATATGAAATCTCACCAAGTGAGTTTGTGCTGCTGCAAATCCTTAATGGAAGCAGGTAGGATATAAAGTATAAATAAATTCATTAAATTAAGTATGCAAATGACATGTCGCTAGAATATGTTCCACTCAAGGGAATAACTTACAGGGCCAGAACTTTTTAAACCTGCCAACCCCGCACTCATAATCAACCAACCGGTAAGGTTTTACGAAGCTTCTACTCTGTGCTAAGCACTGTAAGGACAGGTTCTTCAAAGCTTAAGATGACCTTACACTCCATTAAACTCTAATCAAATTACAGACATAAAACACATGAAATCACCAGAAAAACTACAAAGAATAACATAATAATTGTGGACACTGAGAAAAGGAGAAATGAAGGCTTCAAAAAGGAGTCGGGGCTTGAGTGGAACCCTCAGGCAGGAGTAAGGTTCAGATGGGCACAGTTTAAAAAGGGTCCTATAGTGAAAATCACCATAGTGCATTTAGGAGAGACTGGAAAGACACATCAGAATTTGAAGAAAAGCAGGAAATATGATGGACAGGTAAAATGGGATATGATTTCAGAAGGCCTTGAAAATCAGGTGGAAGTATTTAAAGATGTCAGGGACTGGTCCAAGCACTCTACACACATTATTGTATTAACTCCCCATTACAGCTTTATGAGGTGAGCTCTATTACCATTCCTATTTTTCAGATGAGGAATCTGAGGCATTAAGAAGTTAAATAATTTGTACAGAGCCTGATGTTCAGTAAAAATAGTAGAGCCAAGACTTAGAGTGGTAGATGAGGTCACTTCTCCGGCTGCATTGGTCAAATGAAGGAGTTGGACTAAGTGGTCACTAAGATACCTTATAATTCTAACACTTAACATGGAAATTAACAACAAATGATGTATGAGTTGGGTAAAATTATAATTGAATGTTCTTTCCTTTTAAAATATATCCTTCTAAAAATAATGTCATTTATTCAATCATTGGACATTGTAAAACAAGAAAAGATGCCATGATAAAACTAAGGTTTGTAAATTCATGAGTTTTTGCGGGTTAACACAGCAGTGCCATGATATAAGATGGTGACCTGGTAGTAATGGGTAGAATAGATTTTAGAGGGGGTGAGGTTAAAATGAGAAAGAAGCACTAGAAGACTAATGATATAATTAAGTACAGTAGAGACCTCCTCCTTGATACATGACCTTCTCATGGTTTATAAAGTTCCACACTTGGTTTTTTTCCCCCCCACATTCCTTTTCAGTTGCCTTTGCAAGCTCCTACTCTTTTCCCCAATCTCTTTATATTGGCATGTCCCAGGGCTCAGTCTTTGGACCTCTCCTCTCTTCTATCTGTATTTATTTCCTCAGTGAAATCATCCAGCCCCATGGCTTTAATGGTCACATGACTACTCTCAACTCCTCCTGCCCAGACCTTTCTCCCACACTCCAGATTCATATATCTCACTGACTACTCAACAGTTCTCTCTGAATATGTAATAAACATCTTACCTCAACATGTCCCAAAATGAATTTCTGATCTCCCCTAGTCCCAAATCTATACCACCCACAGCATTCCCGAACTCAGCTAATGTCAAGCCTATCCTTCCAGTTAGTCAACTAAATATCTTAGAGTCATATTTTATTTTTTTCTCTTTACATTATTTCCATGAGGAACTCTTGTTAACTCTTCCTTCAAAACATATCCATAATCTGACCACTTCTTACCACATCAGCTACTACCACATGGCTAAGCCACCACAATTTCTCATTGGATTACAGTAGTAGATAGTCCCTCTGCCTCCATCCCTGCTCTATTATGGTCTCTTCCTAACATACAGCCAGGGTGAGCCTCTGAAAATGGAAATCACATTATGTCATCCCATTTCTCAAACAACAACAACAAAACCTCCCCAGCGGTTGCCCATTTCACTCAAACTAAAAGCCAAAGTTCTTACAATGGCCTAGAAATCTTGTCATGGTCTGCTCCCTGACCCGCCTACTTACCTTTTACCTCCCTAACCAATTATTTTACTCTTCATGGATCCCTCTGGCTCCAGCCCCACTGGCCTCCTTGTTGTTTATCAAACATACCAGGTACACTTCTGAAAACAATAGGGCTTTTGCCCTAGCTCCTTCTGCAGAATGTTTTGCCTCCAGAGACCCCCACCCCGCACCTCCTTTAAGTCTCTGCTCAAATCTCACCTTCTAGATTTTTTTATTTCTTTGAGAGAGAGAGAGAGAGAGAGCACAAGCAAGGGGGAGCAGCAGGCAGAGGGAGAAGCAGATTCCCTGCTGAGCAAGGAGACCGATGTGGGACTTAATCCCAGGACCTTGGGATCATGACCTGAGCCGAAGGCAGACCCGTAGCCAACTGAGCCACCCAGGCGTCCCTCAAATCTCATCTTTTAGTTGAGTCTTCCCTGATCACCCAACCCAATTTAATATTCTGATCTACCCTCCATTCCCTCATTTCATACTTCTCATTCCTACCTCTATACAGGAATTAGACCATACTCCACTTTTTCCTTCCATAGAACTTATCTTGTAACTAATTTACTTACTTACTCTGTTGGTTGTTTATTACATAGATCTTATCATGGCATTTTGTTTATTTTGCTTAGAACAGTGGTTCTCAAAGAATGGTCCGTGGACCATCAGCATCAACATCACCTAGGAACTTGTTAGAAATGTAAAATTCCACACCCTACCCCAGACCTAGTGAATCAAAACCTCTGATGGTAGGACACAACAATCTGTTCAACCAGCACTCCAAGACACACACTCAAGGTTTAGAATCACTAGCCTGCAGCAATGCGTAGCACAGAGTAAGCACACAATAATAGCATGTTAAATAAATTTTAAAATCCTCTTTTCCTGGTAATTTCCCTCTATCCACAGAAGAGGACACTCAGCAATTCTACTGTAACACAGCTGACTGCCCCAGGGTAAGTGCCTGACTCAAACTGGGTGTTTTAGACGTGGATGGAACTGGAGGGTGTTATGCTGAGTGAAATAAGTCAATCAGAGAAAGACACGTATCATATGACCTCACTGATATGAGGATTTCTTAATCCCAGGAAACAAACTGAGGGCTGCTGGAGTGGTGGGGGGTGGGAGGGATGGGGTGGCTGGGTGATAGACATTGGGGAGGGTATGTGCTATGGTGAGTGCTATGAATTGTGCAAGACTGTTGAATCACAGATCTGTACCTCTGAAACAAATAATACATTATATGTTAAAAAAAAAAAAAAGAAGATAGCAGGAGGGGAAGAATGAAGGGGGAGAAATCGGAGGGGAGACGAACCATGAGAGACTGTGGACTCTGAGAAACAAACTGAGGGTTCTAGAGGGGAGGGGGTGGGGGGATGGGTTAGCCTGGTGATGGGTATTAAAGAGGGCACGTTCTGCATGGAGCACTGGGTGTTATACGCAAACAATGAATCATGGAACACTACATCAAAAACTAATGATGTAATGTATGGTGATTAACATAACAATAAAAAAATTTTTAAAAAACTGGGTGTTTTATAGCCCCCTCTACAAAGCAAGCCACCCAAAGTGTGGTTCTGCTGCCGAGGCTAAAGGCACTACATGCACCAGGAGAATTTGAGAGAAAGTTTATTACTCACACAAGGGGCTCCCAGGGAGTGTTGGGCAGGCACAAGCAGGCCTGGGAAGGAATGTGTTGGGCCTTGATTAGTGGCTGGAGGTGGGGAGGGGTAGGGATGGGAAAAGCTGTTGCCACCTGGGAGATTTAAATTTCCTGTTAGCACCAAAGGTGAGCTCACAGACCTCCTATCAGCCTGCCTGTGTATGGAACCAAAGGAGAAAAGAGGGGTGAGGTTTAAAAACAAGTCAGTGGTCAAACATCAAAAAAGATGTCAGACTCATTTTATATGGTGGGCCACTCAGAATCTCTTTCCTAGGAATCTAGAATCCAGATTAGGAGCCAGCCAGGCAGTTTCTGTTTATAGCTGAAATGGAGGGATATAAAAATGCAGGAGCTGCCATTTTTCCTTCAGAGATGGAAAGTAAAGAAAGTCAGTCTTTAGAAGGAGAAAAAGAAGCAGATATATACAGAGAACCAAAGGTATGAGACCTACAGTTGCCTGGAGTCCACAGCCTTCCCAGGGCCTAGCTGCATTCCCCCAAGCCAGGCTAGTGCCCTTAACTTGCGATCAGAGTCCTAACTGAAACCATAAGTCAACATTACCTAAATATAGGTTATTGTTGTAGTAATGAGATTAATAAAAAAGACAGTTCCAAGGAAGGAGAGATGACATCTAGCAGAGAACCTAGCACAAAACAGACAATAAATAATTCATCAATAAACACATGAGTAGAGAGAGTAGCAATATTCAGTTAGAGGATAAAAGGAAAAAGAAGAGTTGAAACTTCCTAAAGAGCTTTAAAAATGGGATGACTACCTTTTACCTGGTAGATTTATTGTTTTTAATTTGGTCATAGACAAAGGGCAAATCTCTATTTATCAAAGAGTTTTGGTGAATTATTCATAAAGTGAAAAAAAAAAAAAGTATGAATTTCATTGTCTTTACCACCACTGCTATTACTGACAAAGCATTCCTGTCCCAGCAACAAACTCTACTGCCAATACTGATCATCAAGACCCACTGAGCAATACTAACCCAGGGAGAGAAGAGATGGCAGAGACATGGGCTCTAGAAGAACCGGGCCCATGTTAGAAGTTGAATATATGACTTCCTTGAACCTAGACAGAGCAGTAGAAAGGTATGAGCTGGTTCAAGTATCAGGCTTACCATCTGATACCCAAGTTACTGTGGGTTACTTAATTACATGACCTCCTTGAGACACCCTTTCTCAAATAAAATGGCAGAGGAAGGATTAAATTCATCTCAGTTTCCTCAACTATAAAAGTAGTAATACCATCTCACTGAGTTATTGTAATAAACATAATAATGAATCTTTAAATACCTGGAACATAGTAGTTTTTAATTAAATGATATCCCCCATTTCTTTTTCTCAATAAGCCATTGTTTCCACTTATTATTTGACTGAGCAATATATGACATTGGGTCTTATATCCATTTTAGAGATAGGGAAATTGAGACCGAGTAATTTGCCTAAAATCCTAAAATCCTGCTCAGAGGTTTCTAATTTTCCACATTCTATATTACATTATCTAGACATTCCTGACTTAAAGGGGAAAAATAAAAACAAATGAAGCTATAAAGGGGGGAAATTAGAAAATATATCACTCATAATCTTTTTTCAAACAATTTTCCAGATAATCTAAATTAATAGCTTTCTACATTAAGGGGAAACCTAGTGAAGATTCAACTGATTTTATTAATGTGTATAGAATAATGCTGAGTTGAAAGTCCAACCTAAAATTCCAAGCCAAGTTAATCATAGGCATTTAGTGAAAATGTCTCTATTTCTTACTATAAAATATATATGATAATATTTTTTAAAAGATTTATTTATTTATTTGAGAGAGAGAGCAGGATAAGGGGCAGAGGGAGAAGGAGAAGGACAAGCAGACTCCCCACTGAGCATGGAGCCCAACGCCAGGCTCAATCCGAAGACCCCGAGATCATGACCTGAGCCAAAACCAAGAGCCGGACGCTCAACCGACTGAGCCACCCAGGTGCCCCATATGATAATATTTTTTAAAGAACTGAATTATCCTGAAACTAAAAACTAACCACTCTCATGAAAAATAGATTGCAATTCCAAAGGAAAGGGACATTTTCTTGCTAGTACTTAAGAGCTTAAACTTGAGCTGTAAATTAAGTTTTACTAAGTAAGAACATTTTTCTTCAGTCACTTAACATTATGAGAGAGAATGCTCATATGCTGTCATAAATGAATACAGTACTGCAAATATAGTATCAATAATGAAACACTGGGCATTACTTTATGACACTTCTCATTATTCCAGCAGAATAGCTTGGACTTCGTTTTATTAACTTCTCAATGAAAGTTCTGCCAAATGAAACCCAAAAGTCAAACCTCCCTGGAGAAAAATTAGGCCTTGATAAAATATTCGGTTCCTCACTTTGAAATAACTCCATCACTGCAAATTAGGGAATATATTAGATTCCAAAGAAATAAAAACATCAGAAAACCATGAGCCAATATGACATGCTAAACCAATGCTAGACAAATCCTAGCAATTCTCTCAATTTAATTTTCTTTGAAAAATATGATAATGTAAAATACCACTAAGATCTTACCTTATTATTCTAATCAACAATTAAGAGAAAAATAATAGCACAATAGAAATGTGATAAAATTTAAAATAGCCATCATTTCTAGAGCCAACAACAGGCTTAAAATTAAGATTCTCAAGACCTAGGTCAGTGAGTCACCCTTTCTAGTGTCCTATTCACTGGTGTTATGTTTTAAGACAGGCAATCATTTCAGCAAAAATGTTAATTCATGAGTATATTCACAACTAAAAACATTAACAATATTTATTAAGTGCCTACTGTGTGACAAGTGAACTGGTTAAACATCATGCATAATTCC
Source organism: Mirounga leonina (assembly GCF_011800145.1). Classification (NCBI taxonomy): domain Eukaryota; kingdom Metazoa; phylum Chordata; class Mammalia; order Carnivora; family Phocidae; genus Mirounga; species Mirounga leonina. The sequence goes on from NW_023270739.1 coordinate 20,995,201, forward strand.
ATTTAATACTCATAATACGTCTTGGAGGTAGCTACTATTACTATTCCCATTTCATAGATGAAAGTTACTTGCTCAATATCATATGGCTAGTGTGAGGAGCTGGAATTTGAACTCGGGTCTGTGTGTCTTTAGTAACTCAGAAATTTCACTTCTGTAAATCTCTCCCCCCAAAAAAGTAACCATGGATGCAGACAGAGATTCATATACTGAGATGTACATCACAGCTTTGCTTATAATAGCAAAAGACTGGAAACTATCAAAATGCCCACCAGTAAAGATCACGAAGTAAACTACAATCTATCTGTAAGATGCAGTATCGTTAAAAGAGGCAACATCTTTAGAAGATGCAGCTGTTAAAAATTACGCTATGAAAAAAAAAAATTACGCTATGGAGGAATACTTAATGGAATTAAAAAAAGGTCAGTTATATATTAAATGACAGTATCAGGATAGGAAATACACATATATACCATGATTAGATTATATATTATACATAAATTCGAACACATGTGTATGCATATGTATATATATAAATGTGTGTGTATAAGTGTACACACAGACACATGCACACAAATGAAAAGACAGCTCTGGACCAGGGCTTCCCAATCTTGGCACTACTGACATTTGGGCTGGATCAGTCTTTGTTATGGAGGGCTGCTGTTTGCATTGGAGGGTGCTTTTCAACATCCCTGACCTCTACCCACTAGATGCCAGAAGTACCCTTTCAGGTTATGAGAACCAAAAATGTCTCCAGACATTGACAAATGTCCCTTGGGGGCCAAAATTGCCCCAAGTTAAGAACTGCTACTCTGGATGATAGGATAAACAGGTAACATTTATTTTCTTCTTTGTGCATTTCAGTATTTTCCAAATTTCTAAAATTAAATTTAAAATTAAAATTCAATTTTTACAATAGCATTTTTTCCTGGATACATTTGTAATCCAAGAAAAAAAATGCTATTGTAAAAATCAATCTCACTAAAAAGAGAAGGAATGATTCCTATTTTTATGAGACTAAACTGCAGTAATGGAAATATGTATAACAAGAGCTTTAGAATATCCACTGTGATTTTTTTCCCATTACCAATTACTTAGTAACAGTTTAACAGAAAAAAACATAGAGGAAAAAATTAGCAGAAATCTCTTCTACCTGCGTCAAGAACATCCGAGCAGTAACAGCAGAAAGAGGTGGATAAACCAGAATTGGTTTAGTTGTCTCCCCAATAGCATCACCAATAAGCTTCCCATTAGAAGAATAAGCAGCAATTGCAAAGACATATTTTTCATTGGTTTCTAAACCTTTCACTTCAAAAATGCTTTTACCATCAGCTGGTATCTGTTAAAAAAAAAAACATATTTCAAGTTTATGTATGGAAAACTGAAGTAATGTGACTTTAAAAATATAATAACCCTTATATGTAAAAAATAAATAAAATAAAAGCTTTGTATTTACTGTTGGATTTTAGCAGTTTGCAATTTGATTTAAATTGAAATTAGAGAAATTCACTGAAATAATGACATTAGAAGAAGGTAAAAAAAAAAACACTCAGGTGTCATTAATGAGACTTTTGGTAAGATTTCCTAACATTTAGAGGTTTTTTTAATTTGACATACCGCTTCTCCTGAGTTTGGGAGATGATTATGATTTAGCCTTACTTTTCCATAACTCCCTTCTGCTTTGCAACCCAAAATGCAGTACCAGGAAACCTGCGGAGGAGAGAGATGAACCCATCATCTATAGTCTGTTTAACAAGGCATTCAATTTCTTTTATCAAGATGTGGCACTTGCTGTGATGAACACCAGGTGTTGCATGGAAGCACTGAATCACTTCATTGTCATTGAATCACTTCATTGTACACTGTATGTAATATTATACTGTATGTTGACTAACTAGAATTTAAATAAAAACTTAAAAAACAAAAAACACTTTTCCAAATACAAATATAGTTATTCAACTTTTAAAACATGGAATCTAACTAATGATGTACTATATGTTGGCTAATTGAATTTAAATAAAATAAATAAGATAAATAAAATAAATTAAAAAAACATGGAATCTAAGTTTACAAATATACTTAGGTTTAATCTCACAAAAATAAAGACAAATATAGGGCTCATTTACCTGGGACTACAAAGACTATTATTCATTATTTATTTTTTAACTACCAGTAACTGAGCAGTTTCTATGTGCTATGTATTGCTGGGAAATTTATATAAACTTTCTAATATTTGCAACATCCCTATGAAATGGGATTACTGTGGTCATTTTGCTTTACAGGAAATGGAGACACAGAAATGTTCAATAACTTGCCCAAGATCAGAGAGTAGCATGATACTTGATAATTCTTAACTACAGGAACAAAAAGCAAAATGCAAATTCTACAGGAACAATCAAACTTAAACTTAATTAAGTGGTTAGAAATGGTTCTTCTGCCCAAGATGTCAAAATAATGGAGATTCCTCATTGGAATGAACTATTCTCACTATAAGGGAAAAGGGAGCAAGTTGATACCTAGGGAATAGCATTATGAAAGAGCCATACTGTCCTGAGGTTGGGGTTGGGTGGGTTGTCATCATTTATTCTCTTTTCCACAGAGGCTCCACTTCCCAACATCTCAACACCTAAATGATAAGGAAGGGGCGCCTGGGTGGCTCAGATGGTTAAGAGTCTGCCTTCGGCTCAGGTTATGGTCCCAAGGTCCTGGGATCGAGCCCCGCATCAGGCTCCCTGCTCAGCGGGAAGCCTGCTTCTCCCTCTCCCACTCCCCCTGCTTGTGTTCCCTCTCTCGCTGTGTCTCTTTCTGTCAAATAAATAAATATTTTTTAAAAATGATAAGGAAAACTGGAAAGAAGGGAAAAAGTAATTGTCTCTAAGAAGCGACTGCCTCTTATAGCTTAGCTTAGCTATTTCTTCCTCCAGGTCAACAGAAAAATCCTAATGGTGTCTTGTCTGCATGAATAGTTCTCAACCCTGACTGTGCAGTTACTTTTTAAAATACAGTTTTCACAGAACCAACCATTTTTTAAAATTACATATACCCAAGCCTGCCTAGCCTCAATGAATTAGAGTTTCTGGGACAGGTGTCCAAACCTTTGTGTCTATAAAGAAAACTGCTCAAGTAATTAAGAAGCACTTGACAAAGGTAGAACTCCAAAGACAGAGACACAGCATTGAAAGAACTTGAACGCTGGAAGCCAAGAGGGGGGAAAAAAGTCAGATGAATTTCAGAAGAAATTTAAAAACTAACTTTCCATGCAAAAAGAGTACCACTTAACAACATTGAGGGAAAAAATGCAGAAAGATTGTGCTATATGACTTAAATTATTATTTTCTCTAAGTTAAGCTCTCTACATAAACCAGAATTTGAAGGATAAAATTCTCTCTAAAAGCATTTTTAGAAGCAGGATTTATGTTTCTATTTTGTTCCACGAATAAAGACATCTTAGTTTGTGTAACTATAAGGAGCAGTGTGTAATTAAAATCTACATAAGAGTAAAGACACCATGAACAAATCACCACTAACTTTAGAAGTAAAAGTTTATTAATAACATCAGCATTTTCAACTTTTAAAACAGATTTTATTGAAACAAATGCTTTAACAAGAGATTTTGATAAAACAAAAGATGTCTGAACCCTCTAAGCAGAAAACTTATTTAAGCCCACAGCACCACCTAGTGTTGATGCCTATGTAACAGAAGGTAGTAATTTCCTGAAGCACACAACTCCACTAAGGCATAATCTATATAAACGTCATATGATGTGCTCAGTGACAGGCCCTACAACTACAGGTCAGATATGGAATGCTTGTATCTTCCTATTTCTAAGCATTATAAAATAAGATAAACTAGTCACTAATTTGATACACACACACACAAAAAAATTGGGGGTTAAATAAACCAAAACATTTGAATAAAAACAAAGAAAAACCCTTGGTAAGGCATCCAGTCTTAGTTCTGTACTGAATTTCCAAAATCAGCAAATCCTCATTCTTAAACAGATCCAAACACATCCAAAATTGAACTTTAAAAATGCTAGCAATTGCAGTAATGCATTTATGATAGCACAGTTCAGTGTAAGATGAAAATTACTTCTATTTCCCCAATTATAAAACATTATAAAGGTGGTATCACTTCTCACTGATGTCCATATCCCATTAGTCTGAAGCACCTCAAAGAATGGAATCAAGCTTTGTGATTATTTTTATAACTCAATTACCTCGCACAGAGCTGGACAGATAAGAGATACTTGATAATGTTCACTGGACAAAATTTATTAAAAAAATCATCAAATAATGTAATCACACTCTATACCATCGTTAATTGTTTTAAGCAAATTTTACTACGTATGTTTAATATAAGATATGGAGGGGCATCAACTAATACGCCAGGAATATTATATATTATCTCATTTAATTTTCACAGTAAACATATTTTACAAATAAAAACAATACCACCACCACCTCAAAAAGTACATTTAGATTTTCTAAGGTCATACTGCTAGTAAGTGGTGCAGCTGGAATTTTAAACCTGTATCTGTCTGACTTTAAAGCCCGTGCCCTTTCCACGATACCAAGTTGACAGACGTTCAAGCAGAATATCCTAAAGACAAAGATAAAACTTTTTTATACTATAGGTGCCTGGGTGGCTCAGGTGGTTAAGCGACTGCCTTCGGCTCAGGTCATGATCCTGGAGTCCCGGGAACAAGTCCCGCAATAGGCTCCCTGCTCAGCGGGGAGTCTGCTTCTCCCTCTGACCCTCCCCCCTTCTCGTGCTCTCTCTCTCTCTCAAATAAATAAATAAAATCTTAAAAAAAAAAAACTTTTTTATACTACATCAAAGACCATGTTGTTGATCATCCAAAAGAGGAAATTTAATATTTAAAATATAAATCAGGCGGAACGTTTGTGAGACACTAAATCTCAAGTTAGAGTCACATTTAGGCCAAGTTCCAAGGCATTGGGGATGGGAGAAAGAGCTCATTCTTCAATAAATACATAAAGATTTATGACTTATAATATGGTTGGAACTGTCATTTGTTTACATTAAAAGAATCCCCATTTACTTGGAAGAACTCTGGGAAGAACATCTAAATTTGCTATCCCCAAATTTCCTCATCTCCATCATTGGCTCTGAGAGTAACATCCATGCTCTTCAAATGCCTTATTCCAGTTCAGCTGAGACCTTCTCCATCTTGAACACACACTAGGATGTCAGCATAGGACTATGCCATGGTGATGAAGGTACTTAAGAGACAAATGCTTCTCTACTGTTTCTCTTTACTATATATTTGGGTATAGCAAAGCTATACAGAGCATGAAGGAAAATAGCACAAGGAAAGAAAGGTCTTTAAGAAACTAAGTATAGTTAAGACATTACAATACTAATCCCAGTGTTCAGTGCTTATAAATAAGACTATTCAAGTCCTAAGAGCAAGAAAAGTATCAATCATGATAGTCATAAAAGTACTTAACGTTGCTTTGCCTGAAATAAAGATCATAATGGGGAACATACCTTAACATCTGAAATAAATGGAGCGGGTTTCAATGTCACAGAACAATAAGTTCGGGATAGCAGGATAGGTGGGGGAGGAAATCTGCTTTTCTTTCTTTTTGAACTCTCCACATATTTTTGATATGAATACAGGGTATTTTGTTCTGCTTCAGTCTTCTTAATTAAAGAATATGCTTCCTATAATAAAGTGTGAACATAGAAAAATACACTTCAAGATTTGAACTGCATTTATATTTGTAGAATTCTGGTAATGTTAAACAACATTATCATGCTATATGTAGCTTTTTGAGCCTCAGTGTTACACATATTTCAAGCATCGAATGATTTTACAAAAGTAAAAAATAGCTACTAAATAAGACTATGTAAAAAATAGCTATAAATTAAGTAAGGTAATGGAGTCATATTTATGTATCTAGTATGTTCATCATCATTATAATATATCAACATTAGACATTTCACTTTCTTATCAAACCCTCTGAATATCTACCATCATATTTCAGTGTCCTTAAAAAAATTCATAGCACGATCATCTACATTTACACTGAAGAACTGTACACCTACCCTTAATGTAACTTGAAATGTGACTCTCAAGTAAAAGACTATGTGATTTATGAAATGAATATTATTGAAAGTTTCTTACTATCAGCAAGTAGAAATAAAAACACTTATTCTGTAAACCTGAAAGAAAGGCAATCCTCATTTCAAAAGGTAACACATTGAAGGACAACACACAAAACAAAAAATATAAAAGTCAGATCTGAATACTTCCAAAGAAAGTCTATCAGCAATAATAATGCATGTAAATGGGTTAAACTTGTCTTTTAAATTAAATTAAAAGGCAAAGACTCTTTAATTGAGCTCCAAAGCAAAAATCCATGTAAAGATCAAAATTAAATGGGTAATAGAGAAAAAAATAGCCTTTCCATTGTACTAGGACAATTAGATGTCCACATGCAAAAGTAATAAAGTTGTACCCCTACATCACACATCACACATTTTGAGTTAATACAAATATTAACTCAAAATGAATTACAGAGCCAAATATAAGAGACAAAATTATAAAATTCTTAAAGGGAAACATACAAGTAAATCTTCATAACTTTGGGTTAGGCAATAGTTTCTTAGATATGACACCAGAAGGAAACAAACACACACACGTAGATAAACTGAACTTCATCAAAATTTCAAATGATATCATCAAGAAAGTAAAAAGACAACCAACAGAACGAGAGAAAATATTTGCAAATCATGTATCTGATAAGGACTTGTATTCATAATATATAAGAACTGTTATAAGTCAATAATAAAGACAAATAACCCCATTAAAAATGGGGACAAAGGGTTTGAACAGACATTTCTCCAAAGAAGACATATAAATAGCCAATAAGTACAAAAAAGATGCACATCATTGACCATTTAGCGATGAAAATACAAAATCAGCAAGCTAATTCAAGAAGCAGAAAACTTAAATGCAGGATAATGATAGAACAAACTGAGAAAGATACCCAAAAATTTCTTCCCACAACAATGTCAGGCTCAACTGATCTCATTTTTAAAAAATTTCAAATCTTAAGGAACTGATAATTCCTATGACATTTAAAAATTTTCTAACTACGAAGAAAGACAGCTTCTCAAATAATTTTACAAATTATTGTAAGAAAACTTGAAAAATGACTGCACTTAAAAAGAGAGCAATCTTCTTACAAATATAAATACAAACATTCTAAATAAAATACTAATACATTGAATCTAGCAATATATTAAAGGAATAACATACTGTAATTATATTCTCTATCTCCCAAGAATACATGGATAATTTAATATTAGGAAGTCTATGAATACAATTTAATTTATCTATAAATCAAATGAGAAAAAATATGATTACAGGCTCAATGGCCAAAAAAATATTTGAACTTCTTTAACATTCATTACTATTTTTAAAAAAAAAAAAAGAAGAGGTAAAAAGGGAAATCAAAAAAATTTTAAGACAAATGAAAATGGGAACACAATATACCAAACCTATGGGATGCAGCAAAAGCAGTTCTAAGAAGGAAGTTTATAGTGCATATGCTTACATTAAGAAAAAAGAAAGATCTGGGGTGCCTGGGTGGCATAGTCAGTTAAGTGTCCGACTCTTGGTTTCTGCTCAGGTTGGGAGATTGAGCACTTCAGCAAGCTCTGTGCTCAGCACGGAGTCTGCTTAAGACTCTCTCTCCCTCTGCCTCTGCCCCTCCCCTGCTCACTCTCTCTCTCTCTCTCTCTCAAATAAAAATATTTTTTTAAAAAAGGAAGATCTGAAATAAACAATCTAACTTTACTCTTTAAGGGAACTAGAAAAAGAACAAAAACTAAGCCCAAAATTAGTAGAAGGAAGGAAATAACATAAATCAGAAGGGAAATAAATGATATAGAGACCTGAAAGATAATAGAAAGGATCAACTAAAATAGGAGCTGGGTTTTTTAAAAGATAAAGCTGACAAATTTTTAGCTAGACTAAGAGAAAAAAAGAGAAGACTCAGATTAATAAAATCAGAAATGAAAGAGGAGACATTACAACTAATACCACTGAAATACAAGGAATCATAAGAGACTACTATGACCATTATATACCAACAAATTGGATAACCTAGAAGAAACTGATAAATAACTAGAAACATACAACTTACCAAAACTGAATCATGGAGAAACAGAAAATATGAACAAGCCAATAACAAGTAAGGAGATGAATCAGTAATCAAAAACCTCCCAATAAAGGAATGACCAGAATCAGATGATTTCACTGGTGAAGTCTAACAAAAATTTAAAGAATTAATGCCAATCATTCTCAAACTCTTCTAAAAAATTACAAAGGGACACTTACAAATTGATTTTAAGAGGCTAACATGACCCTGATACCAAAGCCAGACAAGGACACTACAAGAAAACTACAGCTCAACATCCCTGATGAATACAGATGCAAAAATCCTCAACAAAGTAAGAGCAAACCAAATTCAAAAGTACAGTAAAAGGTCGATTAAAACCATGATGAAACAGGATTATTCCTGGGATGCAAGGATGGCTCAACATAAATGTGATACAAATTAATAAATGTGATACACCACATTCACAAAACGAAGGATAAAAATAATATGATCATTTCAATAGATTCAGAAAAAGAATTTGACAAAATTCAACATCCTTTTATGATAAAAAAAAAAAAACAACTCTCCACAAACTGGATATAGAATGAACACAGCTCAAAATAATAAAGGTCTTATATGACAAACCTAATGCTAACATCATACTCAATGATAAAGGTTAAAAGCATTCCCACTAAGATTAGGAATAAGACAAGAGTGCCCACTGTTATCACTCTTATTCAACATGGTACCAGACATCCTAGCCAAAGCAATCAGAAAAAGGTATCTAAATAAAAAAGAAAGAAGCAAATTGTCTCTGTTTACAGATGACATGATTGTATATACAGAAACTGTAAAGACTCCACCAACACTGTTAGAATCAATAAAAAAATTCAGTAAATTTGCAGGATCCAAAAATTAACATACAAAAATCAGTTGTATTTCTATACACTAACAACAAACTATCCACCCAAAATTAAGAAAACAATCCCATTTGTAATAGTATCAAAAATAAGAAAATAGGGGCGCCTGGGTGGCTCAGTTGGTTAAGCGACTGCCTTCGGCTCAGGTCATGATCCTGGAGTCCCGGGATCAAGTCCCGCATCGGGCTCCCTGCTCGGCAGCGAGTCTGCTTCTCCCTCTGACCCTCCTCCCTCTCATGCTCTCTATCTCATTCTCTCTCTCAAATAAATAAATAAAATTAAAAAAAAAAAAAAAAAAGAAAATAGGAATAAATTTAACCAAGAAAGTAAAAAAGATCTGTGCACTGAAAACTATAAAACATTTATGAAAAAAATTAAAGACACCAATAAATGGAAAAATACCCCATGTTCGTGGATAGGAAGAATTAATATTGTTGAAATATCCCTACAACCCAAAATGATCTACAAATTCAATGCAATCTTTATCAAAATTCTAATAGCATTTTTCACATAAATAGAAAAGGCAATCTTTTTTTTTTATTATGTTATGTTAATCACCACACATCACATCATTAGTTTTTGATGTAGTGTTCCATGATTCATTATTTGCGTATAACACCCAGCACTCCATGCAGATCCCAGGGTCCTGGATCGAGTCCCACATCTGGGTCCTTGCTCAGTGGGGAGCCCGCTTCTCTGCCTGCCACTCCCCCTCCTTGTGCTCTTTCCCTCTCTCTGAAAAGGCAATCTTAAAATTCGTATAGAATGACAAAAGATCCAAATAGCTAAAACAGGCTTGAGCAAGAAGAGCAACACTGGAGATACCACTTCGTGATCTCAAACAAAGCAATAGTAATCAAATAGCATGGGAAGGAAGGAAGGAAGGAAGGACGGAAGGAAGGCAGGCAGGCAGGAAGGAAGGCAGGAAGGAGAAAGAAAAGAAAAGAAAAGAAAAGAAAAGAAAAGAAAAGAAAAGAAAAGAAAAAAGAAAAGAAAAGAAAAGAAGGAAAGAAAGACCAATGGAATAGAATTAGAGAGCCCAGAAATATGGTCAACTGGAGAATGTTCCATGGGCACTAGAGAAGAATGTATATTCTGTTGCTTTGGGATGGAATGTTCTGAATATATCTGTAAAGTCCACTTGGTCCAGTGTGTCATTCAAAGTCTTTATTTCCTTGTTGATCTTTTACTTAGATGATCTGTCCATTTCAGTGAGGGGGGTGTTAAAGTCCCCCACTCCCCCCTATTATTGTATTGTTGTTGATGTGTTTCTTTGTTTTGTTATTAATTGGCTTATATAATTGTTATTAATTGGCTTATATAATTGGCTTATATAATTGTTATTAACTGGCTTATATAATTGGCTGCTCCCATGTTAGGGGCATAGATATTTACAATTGTTAGATCTTGTTGGATAGACCCTTTGAGCAAGAAGAGCAACACTGGAGATACCAGTGTTCTTCCTCATCTCTTTAATCCTCATTAAGTGTCCTTCCTCATCTCTTATTATAATCTTTGGTTTAAAATCTAATTTGTCTGATATAAGGATTGCCACCCCAGCTTTCTTCTGGACCATTTCCTTACACCACACACAAAAATAGACTCAAAATGGTTGAAAGACCTAAATGTGAGACAGGAGTCCATCAAAATCCTAAAGGATAACACAGGCAGCAACCTCTTCGACCTCAGCTGCAGCAACTTCTTCCTAGAAACATCGCCAAAGGCAAGGGAAGCAAGGGCAAAAATGAACTATTGGGACTTCATTAAGATAAAAAGCTTTTGCACAGCAAAGGAAACAGCCAACAAAACCAAAAGACAACTGACAGAATGGGAGAAGATATTTGCAAATGACACCTCAGATAAAGGCCTAGTATCCAAAATCTATAAAGAACTTATCAAACTCAAAACCCAAAGAACAAATGATCCAATCAAGAAATGGGCAGAAGACATGAACAGACATTTCTGCAAAGAGGACATCCAAATGGCCAACAGACACATGAAAAAGTGCTCAACATCGCTCGGCATCAGGGAAATCCAAATCAAAACCTCAATGAGATACCACCTCACACCAGTCAGAATGGCTAAAATTAACAAGTCAGGAAATGACAGATATTGGCTGGGATGCGGAGAAAGGGCAACCCTCCTACACTGTTGGTGGGAATGCAAGCTGGTGTAGCCACTCTGGAAAACAGTATGGAGGTTCCTCAAAAAGTTGAAAATAGAGCTACCCTATGACCCAGCAATTGCACTACTATTTACCCCAAAGATACAAATGTAGGGATCTGAAGGGGTACGTGCACCCCAATGTTTATAGCAGCAATGTTCACAATAGCCAAACTGTGGAAAGAGCCAAGATGTCCATCGACTGATGAATGGATAAAGAAGATGTGGTGTGTACACACACACACACACACACACACACACACACACACAATGGAATATTATGCAGCCATCAAAAGGAATGAAATCTTGCCATTTGCAATGATGTAGCTGGAACTGGAGGGTATTAGGCTAAGCAAAATGAGCCAATCAGAGAAAGACATGTATCATATGATCTCACTGATATGAGGAATTCTTAATCTCAGGAAATAAACTGAGGGTTGCTGGAGTGGTGGGGGGTGGGAGGGATGGGGTGACTGGGTGATAGACACTGGGGAGGGTATGTGCTGTGGTGAGTGCTGTGAATTGTGTAAGACTGTTGAATCACAGACCTGTACCTCTGAAACAAATAATACATTATATGTTAAAAAAAAAAAAAAAAAAAGAAGACGATAGCAGGAAGGGAAAAATGAAGGGGGGGAATCGGAGGGGGAGATGAACCATGAGAGACTATGGACTCTGAGAAACAAACTGAGGGTTCTAGAGGGGAGGGGGATGGGGGGATGGGTTGGCCTGGTGATGGGTATTAAAGAGGGCACGTACTGCATGGAGCACTGGGTGTTACACACAAACAATGAATCATGGAACACTACATCAAAAACTAATGATGTAATGTATGGTAATTAACATAACATAATAAAATAAAATTAAAAGAAAAAAAGAAATATGGTCAACTAATTTTTGACAAAGTCACCAAGAATATACAATGAGGAAAGGATAGTCTCTTTAATAAATGGTGCTGGGAAAAGTGGATATCCATATTCAAAAGAATGAAATCAGACCCTTATCTTACTGTACACAAAAATCAACTCAAGGGGCACCTGGGTGGCTCAGTCGTTAAGTGGCTGCCTTCAGCTCAGGTCATGATCCCAGGATCCTGGGATCGACCCCACATCAGGCTTTCTACTCGGCAGGAAGCCTGCTTCTCCCCTCTCCCACTCCCCCTGCTTGTGTTCCCTCTCTCGCTGTGTCTCTCTCTGTCAAATAAATAAATAAAATCTTAAAAAAAAAAAATCAACTCAAAATGCATTAGAGACTTAAACATAAGACCTGAAACCATAAAACCCTAGAAAAAAGCATAAAGGAAAAGCTCCTTGACCTTGGTTTTGGCAACCATTTTTTGGATCCTACAACAGAAGTATAGGCAACAAAAACAAAAATAAATAAGCTAAAAAGCTTCTGCACAGCATAGGAAAAAGTCAACAAAATGAAAAGGCAACCTATGGAATTGGAAGAAAATATCTGTAAACAATACATTCAATAAGGGCTTGATATCCGAAATATATAAGTAACTCTTAACTCAATAGCAATCAATCAAATGATTTAAAAATGGGCAAAAAACCAGAATAGACACTTTTCTAAAAAAGACATTCAAATGGCCAACAGGTACATGAAAAGATGATCAACATCACAGGGAAATGCAAATCAAAACCACCATGAGATATCACCTCACACCTGTTAGGATGTTTATTATCAAAAAGACAAATGATAACAAATGTTGGTGAGGATGTGGAGAAAAGAGAATACTTGTACAATGTTAGTAAGGATGTGAACTGGTACAACCAAAACCATAAACAGTATGGAGGTTGCTCAAAAAATTAAAAATAGAACTATCATATGATCCAGCAATCCCACTTCTGGGTATTTATCCAAAGGAAATGAAATCATTATCTCAAAGAGACATCTGCACTCCTGTGTACATTGCAGCATTATTCACAACAGCCAAGATACGAAAACAATTCTAAGTGTCTTCTGATAGATGAATAGATAAAGAAAATGTGTCACACATATAATATTATAATATTATTCAGCCTTAGAAAAGAAGGAAACCCTGACATTTGGGACAACATGTATGACCTTGAGGACATTATGCTAAGTGAAATGAGCCAGATGGAGAAAGAGAAATACTATATGGTATCATGTATATGTGTAATCTAAAAAAAGTAAAAGTAAAACTCATAGAAACAGAAAGTAACATGATGGTTGCCGAGGGCAAGCGGATGGGGAGGGGAATGGGGAGATCTTGATCAAGGGGCACAAGCTTCCAGTTATAAAGTTCTGAAGATCTATTGTACAGCATGGTGACTACACTTAAAAACAGTGTACTTGAAATTTGCTAAGAAACAGATCTTAAGTGTCTCACTCAAAAAAAAAAAAAGTAACTTAGCCATCAAAAAGAATGAAATCTTGCCATTTGCACCAACGTGGATGGAACTAGAGGGTATTATGCTAAGCGAAATAAGTTAATCAGAGAAAGACAAATATCATATGATTTCACTCATATGTGGAATTTAAGAAACAAAATGAACATAGGGGAAGGGAAGGAAAAATAAAATAAGACAAAATCAGAGAGGGAGACATACCGTAAGAGACTCTTAACTATAGGAAACAACCTGAGGGTTGCTGGAGGGGTGGTGGGGGTGGGGGGATGAGGTAACTGGGTGATGGACATTAAGGAGGGCACTTGATGTAGTGAGCACTGGTGTTATATGCAACTGATGAATCACTAAATTCTACCTCTGAAACTAAAAATACACTACAAATTAATTAAATTAAATAAAAAATTTTTAAAAGGTAACTATATGATGTGATAAATGTGTTAATTAAGCTGCTTGTGGTAATTATTTCATAATGTACAGTAGTCCCTGCTTATCCACAAGGATACATTCCAAGATGCCTGAAGCCACAGATGGTATTAAACCCTCTATATACTATGTGTTTTCTCATACATACATACAATAAAATTTAATTTATAAATTAGACATAGCAGGGATTAACAATAGCTAATAATAAAATAGAACAATTATAACAATATATTGTAATGAAAGTTATGTAAATGTGGTCTCTCTCAAGATATCTTGTTGTGATGCACTCACCCTCTTCTTGTGAATCATGATGTGAGCAGATAAAAGGTCTACATGATGAGATGAAGTGAGGGGAATGACGTAGGCACTGTGACGTAGCTTTAGGCTACTACTGACCTTCTGATGATATGTCAAAAGGAAAATCCATCTGCTTCCAGACTGTGGTTGACTGCGGGTAACTGAAACCACAGAAAGCTAAACCACAGCTAAGAGGAGACTACTGCCTACATATATCAAATCATCATGTTGTACATTTGAAATATATTACAATTTTATTTGCCAATTATGCCTCAGTAAAGCTGGGGGGAGGGAGTGCAAGCCTCAATAAACTAGGAAAGCTCTTTCTTTAGCATGAGAAAAATATTAATTTTAGCCAAAAGTCAAAATTATGGCTAATAGTGAAACACTAAAAGAATGATCAATAAAATCCAGGAGACATGGGCGCCTGGGTGGCTCAGTTGGTTAGGCGACTGCCTTCGGCTCAGGTCATGATCCTGGAGTCCCAGGATCGAGTCCCGCATCCGGCTCCCTGCTCAGCAGGGAGTCTGCTTCTCCTTCTGACCCTCATGATCTCTCTCTCTCTATCTCATTCTCTCTCTCAAATAAATAAAAATAAAATCTTTAAAAAAAAAAAAAATCCAGGAGACATAATGCCACTATTCCTTTTTATTCTGGAAGTTCTAGCCAATTTAATAAATTTAAGAAAAGAAATCCTGAGAACGAGAAGACAAATGTCTGTCTACCAAACTTCAAATACATTTCACTCTCTTAGAAAAACCTGTGCTGTTTCCTCCGCAGAAGACATGCTAAGTTCAAAGCTTCCATTTGGAGATCTGGACTTGAGTTCAAAAGAAAGGGTAAGACTTTCCGTGAGTCATTTGCCTCAAAGTGATATTTAAAGTTGAGTGAGTAAACCAGTTCCCTTTGGGAGTGTAGATTATAAAACTCTAGTATCATACATTTTTTTCTAAAATAAAGATTGACCTAAATTGAGATCAGAATTAACTCATTTTTATTTTTATAGGAAATGGTTGACATTCAGGTCTAAAATCATTAGTTGTGATTAAAATGTATCTATAATAATAAATGGGTTTTTTAATTCTGCTTGTTCTGTGCCAGGAGACCTTGAAATTTTTTTTTGGCGTTACAGTTAAAAAATCTTAGCCATTTGCATAGGACAATCGTTTCTTCATGTGAGAAGGGATGTATTATATGGTAACCATGTTTCTAGGGCCTACATGCCAAAAACCTTAACTGTTTAGACTCTAAAGCTAATTTATAGACACATGGTGCTCAGTATAACTTGAATCATTGAATGAATGACTCAACCAAGGAGCATAGAATGGCATCTGTTATCCCTTATCATCTCCACTTTTTCACTCATTCAATCAAACTGAGAAAAAAATGGAGAAAACGGATGGAAAGAAAGATGTTGAAGGAGCTGTGTCATAAAACACTATGAGTCAAGGCATCAGCAGTGCCTAGTCAACCCAGAGGACACAACACGCACAGGGCTGGGCAGAGGCTCATTCACCTTTCCACCCTCTACCAGAGATGACAGACCAGATTTGGCTCCCTGAGAGGACAGATGGGCCCACAGAGCAGGGTTCCCTTGAAAGGCAACAACAGGTAGGAGCTTAGTAAGAGGCCAGAATTGAAATGAGGAAGAAGCCTGAGCAGAAAAGGTAAGTAGATTCCCCAGACAACTGTGGGAAATTTTTAAGAAATTCCTACTTGAACAGAAGGTAGAAGAAAGCTATTATATTTTGAACATTAAATGTTAATGTGACTTCATTTGCGTCACAGTCTGGAGACCAAGATATTTTAGGCTGCATAAGAACAGGTGAAATCAGCCTAAGGAAAAATTATGCAACACAAGGGAAGAGACCAATGCCTTGAAAGTTTCCCTCCTCTGGATTATGTATGCAGCCTAAAAAATGCACCAGCAGCATTGGTTTGCTGGCCCTAATATTAACACAGACTGCCTCTGATCCTATCTCAACTGACTGGCCAACTGCCCTGGGCTTTCTACACTTACTCCCAAAATTTGCCTCGGCAGTTCATACTCTAGTGAACCAGTCAGACACTAGCATCTTCTGACTTGATTCTAGCAGCTTCTCTCTGCATATCCACGAATTCAACTGAGATTTTTTTTTTTTTTAAACTTCCTGCTTTCTGCCATGGGTTATCACAAAGATATTTCTCAAACCTGGCTGTTATTCAGTATCATCTATGAAACTTGTTTAAAAATTAGATAGTCCAACCCCACTCTGAACCTATTTAGTAAAAATCTCCAGGGGTGGGGCTTAAGCATCTGTATTATTAAACAACTGTTGAGGGTACTTCTGAAGTACACCAGGGACTGGGGACCACTGACTGAGATGATTTAATCAGCCTCCTCCCCTTTCTCTCAGTCTCTAGTCTCCTCAACCTCCAGTCTTCTAGCCCTTCAATGGTTCCTCCTATACTTGTTACAGTGCTAACTCCGCCATAGGCTTGGTATTCTGATCACAATTAATACTTGCTACCTTTATCTCCCTCTCTACTCTTTTCTCCCAGAGCTACTGCCTATCCAACCTAACCTCCAAAACCATAAAAAAAAAAAAAAAAGTCATTCATTCCCTGAGAAGCTATGCTTGTCATGCCTCAGAGCTTTTCCCATGAAATTTCCTCTTCCTAAAGCGTTTTACATCCTTTTCTGTGCTTCAAGGTCCACTCAAACAGGGGCGCCTGGGTGGCTCAGTCATTAAGTGTCTGCGTTCAGCTCAGGTCATGATTCCAGGGTCCTGGGATCGAGCCCCGCATCGGGCTCCCTGCTCAGCGGGAAGCCTGCTTCTCCTTCTCCCACTCCCCCTACTTGTGTTCCTGCTCTCGCTGTCTCTCTCTCTGTGTCAAATAAATAAAATCTTTAAAAAAAAAAAAAAAAGATCTACTCAAACATCATCTCTGAATCCTCCCAAAGAAGTCCCACACATTTAGGTACTTATTCTCTTCATTTTCCACTCTTCGTTTTAGCACGTATTACACAATATGAGCATCTTGGTGGCACAAGGACAGTACTTTATCTCTTCAGGTTCAATAAACGTGTTCTTAATGAAATACATGAAATTTTGACAGATGAGGATGATCTATAATGCATTTTAAGACAGTATGTTTAAAATATTCTGATTGGAAAGTAAATTAATTAATTAATTAAATGTTCTGATTGAGTCTTGATTAATTTTAACCCCCTAACTCAGATTTCATGGCCCAATTTGAAACAGATTAATAAAAGTACTAAATTTTTTTAAGATTTTACTTATTTATTTATTTGTCAGAGAGATAACACAAGCAGGGGGAGCGGCAGGCAGAGCAGGCAAGGGAGAAGCAGGCTCCCCACTGAGCAAGGAGCCCAATGCAGGACTTGATCCCAGGACCCTGGATCATGACCCGAGCTGAAGGCAGACACTCAACCGACCGAGCCACCCAGGCATCCCTAAAAGTACTAAATTTTTAAATGAAAGGTAACAAAAGTCTAAAACACAGTCCTTGATTTATGTCAATCAGATAAATTCTATAAAAATTGGACTCAAGGTAAAACCTAATGCTAGTTAGAAAATCCAAACTTAGCCAAATCACTGAGCTGCTAAAAGCATTCTATTTATAAGAAAGTGATTAGTATACTAATTAGAAAAATATCTGCACCCCCATGTTACTGCAGCATTATTTACAATAGCCATGTTATATATATGAATATACAATTCATATATATATGTGAATTGCAATATATGAATATGCAATTCTTACATATGAATATGCAATTCATACATATGTGAATATATAACTCATATATATATATATGAACATACAATTCACATATATATGAATGTTATCTAGCCATAGAAAAAGAATGAAATCTTGCCTTTTCTGACAACATGGGTGGACCCTGAGGGCATTATGTTAAGTGAAATAAGACAGAGAAAGACAAATACTATATGATGTCATGCATATATGGAATCTTAAAAAAAAAAAAAAAAAAAGAAAACAAGGAGATAGGGGCACCTGGGTGGCTCAGTCAGTTGGGCATCTGCCTTCGGCTCAGGTCATGATCTCAAGGTCCTGGGATCGGGCCCCGCATTGGGCTCCCTGCTCAGCGGGGGGCCTGCTTCTCCCTCTGCCTGCCACTCCACCTGCTTGTGCTCTCTCTCTCAAACAAACAAATAAATAAATAAAATCTTAAAAAAAAAAAGTAGATAGATACAGAAAACAGACTCGTGGTTGCCAGAGGTTGGGGGTGGGAGGTAGGGCAAAATGGGTGAAGAGGGTCAAAAGGTACAAATTTTCAGTTATAAAATGAATAACTCATGGGGATATAATATACAGGCTAGTGACTATAGTTAATAATATTGTATTGCTTATTTGAAAGTTCCTAGAGAGTAAATCTGAAAAGTTCTCATCACAAGAAAAAAAATTTTGTAACTGATGACAGATATATAAGTTAATAAAATTTACTGTGGTGATCATTTAGCAATATATACAAATACAAAATAATTACATTGTGTACCTGAAATTAATATAATGTTATATGTCAATCATATATCAATTTTTTACAAAGAAAGTGATTAGGGCTTTTTAAAGCAGGTTCCTCAAATAGAAGGAGGAAATATCACCAGAAAATTAGCCTCAAAACCTCAAGAAAGAGAAATTCCCATGAAACCAGCTCTATTCAACTGTGAAAAGAGAAAAGTGTGAGGTGCCTGGGTGGCTCAGTTGGTTAAGAGTCCAACTCTTGATTTCAGCTCAGGTTATGATTTCAGGGTCGTGCGATTGAGCCCTGAATCAGGCTCTGTGCTATACGCAGAGTCTGCTTGTCCCTCTCCCTCTGCTCCTCCCCCGCTTGTGCGCGCTCTCTCTCTCCATCAAATAAATAAATAAATAAATAAATAAATAAAATCTTTTTAAAAAAGAGAGAAAGTGTTATCAATATGGACATCACTGGGGTGCCTGGGTGGCTCAGTCTGTTAAGCGGCTGCCTTCGGCTCAGGTCATGATCCCAGGGTCCTGGGATCAAGTCCCGCATCGGGCTCTCTCTTCAGCAGGGAGCCTGCTTCTCTCTCTCCCTCTGCCTGCTGCTTCCCCTGCTTGTGCTCTCTCACTCTCTGTCAAATAAATAAATAAAATCTTAAAAAAATATATATATGTATATATGGACATCACTGTTGCCTATAATATGTCCAACACATTGTCTAATGTGTCCACCAAAACATATTGTTTTATTTCCAGAAAACAACAGTACTAAAGTCCAAAGTACTACTGTCTGAATGTAAATCTCTCTGCCTATAGTTTCCATTAGAGAAACAAACCTGCCTCTTTTTAGAAGTTATTCAGTGCTTATGAGGACAGATTAACATTAAATACATTGGACAACAGCTTAACATCCACAGTGCAGCAAGACACTTAGGGAAAGATATAAGACAATCTTCAAGGTCATGATTAACAACTATCCATAAAAAACTATCATAAGACTGGAAAGATAAAGTGCCATATTTACTACTTGTCTAGTAGACCTCCTGAGGTATATTCTGAATTCTCAGCACTATTATGTACATTTCAGAAGGAGATGAAAAGTAGGTTAAGTCATATCCAAGAATCCTGGCAAGGAATATTTTTTGATTGCTGAGAATAAAATATACTACTTATAAGATCAATCTAAGAGAAAACACAAAAAGAAATGTATAGCTTGATAAATGAAAATATATTTAGAGCACCAAAAAATAGTTCTGATATGATAAAACAGAATGTTCCAGAATGCTTAAAGTGGGAAACAGAGTAGTAGTAATAATAATAATGGCTAACATTTATTGACTGCTTATTCTGTGCCAAATGCTAAGCATTTTATATGCATCATTTCCTTGAATCTTCCCAAGAACTCCCATTTTACATATGAAGAAATTAAAACTTAAGAGAGCATAAGTAACTTGACCTTGGTCATACAGCTAGTCAGTGGCAAAACCAAAACTCTAATCCAAAACCCTATCCTCCTAACCACTATGTATTTTGTCTTATTAATACAAACCTAAGTTAAAAAGAAGCACGGAAAGGCAACCTGGATGGTTTCCTGAAATAACCTTAAAACCTGAAATGGAAATTAGCTAAAATCTTGTCAGTACTTTGAAGTCTAAAAGGGCAAAACATGACCTCATGGGAGGGGGTCAGAATCAGAAAGGGTTTGCTCTTTATGAGGAAGACTTCAGCATAGAACAATTAAAAAGGACTGATAAGGGCGCCTGGGTGGCTCAGTTGGCTAAGCAACTGCCTTCGGCTCAGGTCATGATCCTGGAGTCCCGGGATCGAGTCCCACATCGGGCTCCCTGCTCGGCAGGGAGTCTGCTTCTCCCTCTGACCCTCCCCCCTCTCATGTGCTCTCTCTCATTCTCTCTCTCTCAAATAAATAAATAAAATCTTAAAAAAAAAAAAAAAGGACTGATAAGATCTCTGGGGGGAAAAAATGATTCACATATATTCTTCCCCGAAAAGCAAATAGAACTGATTTGACTAAAATGCTATAAAATAGGAAAAATAATTATACTTAGTAATCCAATTACAGCTAACCTAGTTAATAGAGTGGTATTTAGGAGACATGAAGGTAGAAATTTGAGAAATAGTAAAGTCAGGAGTTATTAGAACTTCGAGTGGTCTGGGCTTCTTCATTAGTTCTGGTTCCAAAATACGACCATAAAATTAGATTGTGTCAATTACAAAAAATAATCTGTTAATTCATAATGCTCCTTTGCTTAGAGTTGAAGCAATATGACTGGATTTTGGAACTGCCAAAGTCATCTCAACTACCAATTTGTTTAAGTTTCAACAAATAGAATTAGGAGAAAACTAGATGCATCAGCTGGGGCTCTTTGAACCAGGAGCAATAGGAAAACCATGCCAGGACCACAGCAGGTGCAAAGAGGTAAGAGGGTCTACAGAACAGAACCATAATAGTCTGATCAGTACACAAGCATTGGAAAGAATGAAATGTCAACTAGTTTTAGTCTTTTTATCCCTCCACTCAAGATCTAATTCCAAGAAGGGAGGTCCAAATTGGCTTCCCTCACGTCACTAGTCCTCTGACTGGCTAGCAGAGAAGAAAGCCCCTGAAAAGTCCCACCCGACTACATCTAAAAGGGAAGGAGGAATTCCTCAAAAGGTGATATTTGGAAGGGGAAATGGGTGCTGGACAGAAAACAGCAATATAAAACCCTGCCCTTGTAACACTTACCTTGGATTGAGGAATATTCCTGCCTCTTCCCAATAGGAAATCCCATCTGCACAGAGACTGAATGTCTGGCTGGGAGACTGAAGTGGACTAAGAGCAATGACCATAAGCCACACGACCAGTGCTCTATTTGATCAGAAGTAGATCAGGGACGTCTGAGACTAGTTCCAAGTGCAATCCATTAAAGTAAATCTGTGATATATTGTGTAAAAAGCCAACATGGACTTCCAGAAGTCCAATACCAAGACAGGAAAATGGGGGGTAAAATGCCTATAATAATAATTTTTTTAAAAGACCAGTCATTTCATTTAGAAAGCTAACAAGCTATTATCAAAGGTTTGTACCTCAGTCCTGGCAACAAGTTGGTTCACTTTTAACTGATTAGGAATAAAACGGACACCTGATGAGATTATACAGCTCCACAAGGTCAGGAAACTTTTGAAAAACTAAAACAGGGTATGAATTATTTAAAAGTTCTGAAAAGATCCAGGCTTTTTAAACCTTTTTATGGTACAAGGTGATGCATCAGTTACTGATTGGGGATAATTTTATTACAAGATCATGATAATGTAAAACATTCTGTAATATACCCCAGTAGAAAATGATTGCCAGGGGAAAGAAATTTATTTGTCTTCTTTAAAGAAAGAAAGTTTGGCAATTATTTGAGCCATAACATCATTGTTTACGAGAGTACCCTAAGGACTGATCATTAAGCCTTAACACTTGGATAAAAAACTACTGCTGAGGAGCAGAGGTGGCCAAAGAAGGTTTCAGGACTTCTAAATAAATATTCTATGTCTGCCTAGTTGGTGAAAATCCTTGGGGAGGACGCCCCATAAAAAATAGAGCCTCTACATGCATCTCATAAGTCTATCCTAAGAGGACATTATACTTACAATTTTTCTTAAGTTAAAATAGTTTCATTTAAGGGCGCCTGGGTGGCTCAGTTGGTTAAGCGACTGCCTTCAGCTCAGGTCATGATCCTGGAGTCCCGGGATCGAGTCCCACATCGGGGTCCCTGCTCAGCGGGGGTCTGCTTCTCCCTCTGACCCTCTTCCCTCTCGTGCTCTGTCTCTCATTCTCTCTCTCTCAAATAAATAAATAAAATCTTTAAAAAAAATTTTTTTAAATAAAATAAAATAAAATAAAATAAAATAGTTTCATTTAAGAAAGAGAAGAAAAAGATGTAAAAACTGTAGTCTTGTCACATCTCCAGTGTGACCCCCCAGTGTCAGTGGTAGGAAGACAGAGGCCTAACAGGAATAAGCATATTACGACAGGATAAGGACCAGACTGAGTCACAATAAAACAAAAAGGAAAATCCCTAAGGTTTTATTCTCTCCAGCTCTGACAGGCCACAAGATTACTCCTGAGAGAACAGTTCTAAAAAAGAAAGATAAGTTTTATTTGACATATAAGTAGGACTGAAGTATTAGTATCCTCCAAGCACTAGACTGTAGCAAGTGGCCACAGAAGCATCTGTTGAGAAAATGGATCTGAACACACACCAAAGTCTTCCAACAAAGATCAGTCACCACTTGGCCTTGAGACTGTCCAACACCATCATCAAACTCCTTCATTCAAATGCTGGAATTTCAATTATAATAAGGCTCTTCCCTATTACTGCCAGGACAGACTTCCCAACCTTGAACATTAATATCATCTGTCCACCCAAAATCCTCAGACTTCCTCTCTGGTCTCACTTCTTACCCTCTTCTCCCAACAGCCCCCTCTCCCCTTTGCCATTTCATCTGTGCCTCTATGACACTGAATGACCTAGAGGACCACAAGAACTCTATGACCCTTCTAGCTTCAGGAACTTTGTACATGTTGTTTTCTCTTCCTATAAAGTCCTTTTCACCCTTTTCTTCCTCTTTCTCTGGCTACTCCTGCCTATCAGTATTCAACCTCATGATTTCTTTTCTGGAAGTTTCCTTACATATTACCCACTGTTTGATTAGGTACTCCTCTGCTAAATTCCCCTGGAATTCTTGCAGTTAAAGTATCTATGACACTGGGCGCCTGGGTGGCTCAGTTGATTAAGCAACTGCCTTTGGCTCAGGTAATGATCCCGGGGTCCTGGGATCGAGTCCCACATCGGTGTCCCTGCTCAGCAGGAAGCCTGCTTCTCTCCCTCTCCCTCCGCCTGCCATTCCCCCTGCTGTGCTCTCTTTCATTGTCAAATAAATAAAAAAAATCTTTAAAAAAAAAAGTATCTATGACAGTAACCCATAATTACCTACTTACTTGTCTATGTTCCCACAAACTGGATTTATCTTGAAGGCAGGGACCACAAAAAGAAGGCAATCCATCAATATTTGTTGAATAAAGGATTTTTGTTTTTGTTTGTTTTTATCCCCTGTACTCAGCATAATACCCGACACACAGTCGATGTACAATAAATATTTGCTGAATGGATCATAAGTACTCAAAAACATTTGTTGGATGAATGAAGTAATGGACAGATGATCAGAAAGTGCTACATATCAGAAATCTTAAATTCCAATATCTTACTTTCTGACCTCAAACACTTATCCTTCCAGCTCTCTCAGATTCTGATTTTCTGGTCCCTGACCTCAAAGAGATGTCCAGTTTCTTGACATTTCCATGCTCACCAAGTCTTTAAATACCATGAAGGTATCACTTCCCTCTCTATTCAATCTGTACCCATTTTTATTAAGAACTTTTAACCCATACTTTCATTTGTAAAAATCTAGCCCTGTACAAATCTCTGCTGTCACAAATATTCTGCTGTCACAGCTACTAAAAATACTACACCAGGGTAATGCCATACCACCATGCAGATGGGGCCCAGTATAAATTCATGGTCTTCAACTTTAGCTAGAACTTTGTGCTGGCCAGTTCTTCAACTTCCTTGTCAGCTCCCTTATCCATTCCTCATCCATTCCACTCCACTCTATCTTTTCTCTCCTCAGTCCAACTGTCCACCCTTGCTCTCCATTGTTGGCAGATATCCTTGCCTCCTACTTTATCAGATGATTGACATAAAAGGCATAAACTCAACTCTCTGCCGCCACACCAATAGACTTACTCAAATCTACATTGATCTGTTCCTCCTTCCCTTTTGTATCAGAGGATGAGGAGTCTGCCCAGTAGCCTACCCTCCACTGAAGATGAATCACTTTATCTATGTTTTCAAACTCATCTCTTTCCCTGTTCTAATAGGACTGTGCTCTATTATTAACCCCTCTCATATCTTCAATTTCTCTCTTTTCTTCTGGCTCTTCATACTCATTATATAAATATGTGGAACTTTTTCTCTTAAACTCTTCTTAAACTCTGTATCCTCTCCCTAGCTTTGACCTACGTTTTTCTTTCTCTTATCAGCTAAACTACTTGTAGCATTATTCTCTACTTCACCATGTGCCATTCACTCAGCCAATACCATCAAATTTTTATGGGTAATACACACAAAGTTTTTAAAAATCCTCTAGCTTGAAATGTGATTACCCTCAAGAATTTAAATTCTAAAATCAACATACAATGAATCGGTAAGAAGACAGAACAATTTCCAGGGAGAGTAAAATATAAATTAGCAATATCCATCTGAGAGAAGGCCTCTGAGTCAATGGACTTGAAGTATCTTAATTCCATTGTAAGGAATGCATTATACTAAGCATAGTGTCACGTAAGTTCTATAGTTTCCCTCATTTTTAATCCTTCTGATTTTATTTGGCTTCCAATGTAAGTTGTCCCTACAGAAAGAGGCTCTCTCATTTCAGGAGAGTACGGGACTAGTAATATAGATTAGTGCCCCTGGCTCAAAACTGTTCTACTCAAAGAGAAGACTAGATATAGGGAACCTGAAAGTTCATAATCTAATGTTAAGGGCAACACATTATTTTTAGCAAAGTGAACTAAATCATTCATTTAACAAAGGTTATATGTCAGGCCTAAAAAAAGGAATGGCATGTTGTTACCATCAAAAGGTTGTGTGAAGATGTAGAGGCCGCATCTTTCTCAAATATTAGAAGAGCTTTCTGCATCAAGTAAATTGCTTTGGATAGCTTATTCTTCCTTATTTTATTCATTACATTCAATTCTGAAACAGAAAACAAACATTTTATCAAAAGGGAAACACGAAAACTATCTTTAAAAGTTTTCAGAAACGTTTAAACAGTTTCTGAAACTGTTTTAAAACAGTTTATCCCAATTTTAATTACCTGTAAAACAGTCAATGCTTCTAGGTTGTTTTAGCTTTTCTGGACCTTTGGTAGATATGTGTTTGCTAATAGTTGGAGTCTGCAAAACTGAAGAAGGAAAAGGAGAGTGCCATTACAATTAGATTTGTGTCCAAGAAAGGAAATATTTTCTAAACATTAAAGGGTAACTATCTATTTGTAAAATTATTGCTTCCTCTCATATGTCATCTTTTTTTCATTAATAGATAAAAATTCAAACAAATCTATAATGACAAACTCTCTTCTATTTGCCACAGTATGCCTGAGGACGTGAAAAATATTTAAGTTATAGATGGAGAGGGAAGATGGCAGAAGAGTAGGGGACGCTCAATTCGTCTGGTCCCTTGACCTTGAATTCAGCTAAATATCTATCAAATCATTCTGAACACCTGTGAATTCAACCCGAGTGCTAAGGAAAGTATCGCTGCAATTCTACAAATGGAGAAGTGGCCACTTTTTGCAAGCTAGGAGGTGTGGAGAAGTGAATCTGAGGGGATATATCAGAAGATAAACCGCAGTGGGAGGGAACCTCTATAAGCTGGCTGCCGAAAAGTGATATAACAATGGAATGCAAAATCAGAACTTCTAGAAGTCTGCTCCTGTGAGGAACGTCCCTGCCTGAAAGGTGCGCAGGTGGTGAAGTGGGGCAGAATTGTAAGTGGGACAGTTGGTCTCAGGATTCCCAGGGTCACAGAAAGAACAAGGGTGCCAGAGTGTGGCAGAGGTCCCAGGCATTGGATCAAGGAAGCCGACTACAATTAGTGAGCCCTGGAGTGGGCTCTCAGCTAGCTGTTGCAATAAACTGTGAATCGTGGCAAGATCAGGGACCGCCTGTCCAAGCAGGGGCCCAGCAAGAGGAGTGGCCCTCCTCCCTCCCTGGGAGGAGCGGCACGGGTGCACACAGGATTGGGCAACCGCTCCCAGAGCAGGGGCCCAGTGAACAGCAGAGACCTGGTGAGATTTTCCCCCCTCTTTCCCTGGGGAGGATTGGTACAGAGACCTACCAGGCCAAAAAGGGCTGGCATGATATACTCAGGGTACTAAAGGAGAAAAACATGCAGCCATGAACACTTTATCCAGCAAGGCTCTCATTCAGAATGGAAGAAAAGAGAAAAAGCTTCCAGGGCAAACAAACTAAAAGAATTTGTGATCACTAAACAAGCCCTACAAGAAATATTAAAGGGGTGGGGCGCCTGGGTGGCTCAGTCATTAAGCGTCTGCCTTCAACTCAGGTCGTGGTCCCAGGGTCCTGGGATCGAGCCCCGCATCGGGCTCCCTGCTCCGCGGGAAGCCTGCTTCTCCCTCTCCCACTCCCCCTGCTTGTGTTCCCTCTCTCGCTGTGTCTTTCTCTGTCAAATAAATTAAAAAATCTTTAAAAAAAAAAAATATTAAAGGGGATCCTGTAAGGGAAGAGAGAGCCCAAGAGTAACATAGACCAGAAAGGAACAGAGACAATATACAGAAACAGTGACTTTAAAGATAATACAATGGCACTATATTCATATATTTCAACAGTTACTCTGAATGTAAATGTGCTAAATGCTCCAATCAAAAGACACAGGGTATCAGATTGGATAAAAAAGCAAGACCCATCCATATGCTGTCAACAAGAGACTCATTTTAGACCCAAAGACACCTCCAGATTGAAAGTGAGGGGGTAGAGAACCATTTATCATGCTAATGGACATCAAAAGAAAGCTGTGGTAGCAATCCTTATATCATACAAATTAGATTTTAAACCAAAGACTATAGTAAGGGATGAAGAGGAACACTATATCATACTTAAAGGGTCTATCCAACAAGATCTAACAATTATAGGGGCCCCTGGTGGCTCTGTCGTTAAGCGTCTGCCTTCGGCTCAGGTCATGATCCCAGGTCCTGGGATCAAGCCCTGCATCGGGCTCCCTGCTCAGTGGGGAGCCTGCTTCTTCCTCTCCCACTCCCCCTGCTTGTGTTCCCTCTCTCGCTGTGTCTCTCTCTGTCAAATAAATGAATGAAATCTTTAAAAAAAAAAATCTAACAATTATAAATATTTATGCTCCTAACTTGGGAGCAGCCAATTATATCAACCAATTAATAATACAATTAAAGAAATTCATTGATAATAATACAATAATAGTAGGGGACTTTAACACCCCACTCACAGCAATGGACAGATCATCAAAGAGAAGATCAACAAGGAAACAAGGGCTTTGAATGACACACTGGATCAGATGGATTTCACAGATATAGAGCATTTCATCCTAAAGCAACAGAATACACATTCTTCTCGAGTGCACATGGAACATTCTCCAGAACAGATCACATACTGGGTCACAAATCAGGTCTTAACCAGTATCAAAAGACTGAAATTATTCCCTGCATATTTTCAGACCACAATGTTTTGAAACTTGAACTGACTCACAAGAGGAAATTTGGAAGGAACTCAAATACTTGGAGATTAAAGAGAATCCTAAAGAATGAATGGGTCCACCAGGGAATTAAAGAAGAATTTTAAAAATTCATGGAAACAAATAAAAATGAAAACACAACTGTTCAGAACTTTTGGGATGCAGCAAAGGCGGTCCTAAGAGGGAAGTACATAGCAATACAAGCCTTTCTCAAGAAACTAGAAAAGTCTCAAATACACAAGCGAACCTTACACTTAAAGGTGCTGGAAAAAGAACAGCACACAGAACCTAAACCAAGCAGCAGAAGGGAAATAATAAAGATTAGAGCAGAAATGAATGGAATAGGGATGACTGGGTGGCTCAGTCGGTTAAGTGTCTGCCTTCAGCTCAGGTCATGATCCCAGGGTCCTAGGACAGAGTCCCACATCGGCCTCCTTGCTCAGTGGGGAGCCTGCTTCTCCCTCTGCCTGCCACTCCCCCTGCTTGTCCTCTCTCTCTCTGTCAAATAAATAAATAAAATCTTGGGGGAAAAAAAGAAATGAATGAAATAGAAACCAAAAGATAGAACAGACCAACAAAACTAGAAGCTGGTTCTTTAAAGAATTAATAAGACTGATAAACCCCTGGCCAGACTTATCAAAAAGAAAAGAGAAAGGATCTAAATAAATAAAATCATAAATGAAAGAGGAGAGCTCATGACCAACACCAAGAAAACGCAAACAATTTTAAGATCATACTATGAGCAACATGCCAACAAATTAGGCAATCTGGAAGAAATGGATGCATTCCTAGAACCCTATAAACTACCAAAACTGAAACAGGAAAAATAGAAAACCTAAACAAACCTATAACCAATAAGGAAATTGAAGCAGTAATCAAAATCTTCCATCAAACAAGAGTCCAGGGCCAGATGGCTTCCCAAGGGAATTCTACCAAACATTTAAAAAAGAACTAATACCTATTCTTCTGAAGTTGTTTCAAAAAATAGAAATGGAAGGAAAACTTCCAAACTCATTCTATGAGGCCAGCATTACTTTGATCTCAAAACCAAAGACCCAACCAAAAAGAGAATTACAGATCAATATCCTTGATGAACATGGATGCCAAAATTCTCACCAAGATACTAGCTAATAGGATCTAACAGTACATTAAAAGGATTATTCACCACGACCAAGTGGGATTTACTCCTGGGCTGCAAGGGTGGTTCAATATCCGCAAAGCAATTAATGTGATACAATACATTAATAAAAGAAAGAACAAGAACCATATGATCCTCTCAATAGATGCAGAAAAAGCATTTGACAAAGTACAGCATCCTTTCTTGATTAAAACTCTTCACAGTGTAGGGATAGAGGGTACATACCTCAATATCATAAAAGCCAGCTATGAAAAACCCACAGCAAATACCATACTCAATGGGGAAAAACTGAGAGCTTTCCCCCTAAGGTCAGGAACACGGCAGGGATGTCCACTATCACCACTGCTATTCAACATAGTATTAGAAGTCCTAGCCTCAGCAATCAGACAACAAAAAGAAATAAAAGGCATCCAAATCGGCAAAGAAGTCAAACTCTCACTTTTTGCAGATGATATAATACTTTATGTGGAAAACTCAAAAGAGTCCACCCCAAAACTGCTAGAACTCATACAGGAATTCAGTAAAGTGGCAGGATATAAAATCAATGCACAGAAATCAGTGGCATTTCTATACACCAACAACAAGACAGAAGAAAAAGAAATTAAGGAGTCGATCCCATTTACAATTGCACCCAAAACCATAATATACCTAGGAATAAATCAAACCAAAGCAGCAAAGGATCTGTACCCAGAAAACTACAGAATACTCATGAAAGAAATTGAGGAAGGGCGCCTGGGTGGCTCAGTCATTAAGCGTCTGCCTTCGGCTCAGGTCATGATCCCAGGGTCCTGGGATCGAGCCCCACATCGGGCTCCCTGCTCCGCAGGAAGCCTGCTTCTCCCTCTCCCATTCCCCTTGCTTGTATTCCCTCTCTCGCTGTGTCTCTCTCTGTCAAATAAATAAATAAAATCTTTAATAAAAAAAAAGAAATTGAGGAAGACACAAATGGAAAAACCTTCCATGCTCATGGATTGGAAGAACAAATATTGTGAAAATGTCTATGCTACCTAGAGCAATCTACACTTTTGATGCAATCCTTATCAAAATACCATCAATGTTTTTCAAAGAAATGGAACAAATAATCCTAAAATTTGTATGGAACTAGAAAAGACCCCGAACAGCCAGAGGAACGTTGAAAAAGAAAAGCAAAGCCGGTGGCATCATAATTCCGGACTTCAAGCTCTATTACAAAGCTGTCATCATCAAGACAGTATGGTACTGGCACAAAAACAGACACATAGATCAATGGAACAGAATAGAGAGCCCAGAAATGGACCCTCAACTTTATGGTCAACTAATCTTCGACAAAGCAGGAAAGAATGTCCAATGGAAAAAAGTCTCTTCAACAAATGGTGTTGGGAGAATTGGACAGCCACATGCAGAAGAATGAAACTGGACCATTTCCTTACACCACACACAAAAATAGACTCAAAATGGTTGAAAGACCTAAATGTGAGACAGGAGTCCATCAAAATCCTAGAGGAGAACACAGGCAGCAACCTCTTCGACCTCAGCCACAGCAATTTCTTCCTAGAAACATTGCCAAAGGCAAGGGAAGCAAGGGCAAAAATGAACTACTGGGACTTCATTAAGATAAAAAGCTTTTGCACAGCAAAAGAAACAGTCAACAAAACCAAGAGACAACTGACAGAATGGGAGAAGATATTTGCAAATGACACCTCAGATAAAGGCCTAGTATCCAAAATCTATAAAGAACTTATCAAACTCAAAACCCAAAGAACAAATGATCCAATCAAGAAATGGGCAGAAGACATGAACAGACATTTCTGCAAAGAGGACATCCAAATGGCCAACAGACACATGAAAAAGTGCTCAACATCGCTCGGCATCAGGGAAATCCAAATCAAAACCTCAATGAGATACCACCAGTCAGAATGGCTAAAATTAACAAGTCAGGAAACAACAGATGTTGGCGAGGATGCAGAGAAAGGGGAACCCTCCTACACTGTTGGTGGGAATGCAAGCTGGTGCAGCCACTCTGGAAAACAGTATGGCGGTTCCTCAAAAAGTTGAAAATAGAGCTACCCTATGACCCAGCAATTGCACTACTGGGTATTTACCCCAAAGATACAAAGGTAGTGATCCAAAGGGGCACATGCACCCCAATGTTTATAGCAGCAATGTCCACAATAGTCAAACTATGGAAAGAGCCTAGATGTCCATCAACAGATGAATGGATAAAGAAGATGTGGTATATATATACAATGGAATAGTATGCAGCCATCAAAAGGAATGAAATCTTGCCATTTGCAATGCCATGGATGGAACTAGAGAATATTATGCTAAGTGAAATAAGTCAATCAGAGAAAGACAAGTATCATATGATCTCACTGATATGAGGAATTTGAGAAACAAGACAGAGGATCATAGGGGAAGGGAGGGAAAAATAAACAAGATGAAACCAGAGAGGGAGACAAACAAGGTACCATTTCACATCTGTTAGAATAGCTATCATCAAAAAGACAAGAGATAACAAATGTTGACGAGGATGTGGAACAAAGGAAACCCTTGCACACTGTTGGTGGGAATGGAAATTGGTTCAGTCACTGTGGAAAACACTATGGAAGTTCATCAAACAATTAAAAACAGGGGTGCCTGGGTGGCTCAGTCAGTTAAGCGTCTGACTCTTGATTTTGGCTCAGGTCATGATCTCAGGGTCCTGAGATCAAGAGCCGAGTCTGACTCCGCGCTCAGTGGGGAATCTGCCTGAGATTCCCTCCCTGTGCCCCTCTTCACCCCCTGCTCTCTCTCTTTCTCTCTCTCTCCCCCTCCCTCCCTAAAAATGAATAAATAAATCTTTTTTAAAAAATTAAAAACAGAACTACTATACAATCCAGCAATCCTTTCTGGGTGTATCTCCAAAGGAAATGAAAATAAGGTCTCAAAGAGATATCTGCACTCCCATGTTCACTGCAGCATTATTCACAATAGCCAAGATATGTAAACAGTATCTATCAATGAATGAATGTATAAAGAATATGTGGTGTGTGTGTGTGTATGTGAGTGTGTGTATATATATCATGGAATATTATTCAGCCATGAGAAAGAAGGAAATCCTGCCATTTGCAATAACATGGATGGACCTTGAAGGCATGATACTAAATGAAATAAGTCAGACAAATGCTGTATGATATCACTTACATGTAGAATCTAAGAAAGCTGAATTCATAGAAACAGAGAGTAGAGTGGTGGTTACCAGGGGCTAGAGGGGAAGTGGAAGGAAATGGACATATGTCGGTCAAAAGGTATATACAGTTCTAGGGATCTCATGTACATCATGGTGATTATAATTAATAATACTGTAGTATACACTTGAAAGTTGCTAAGTGAGTAAATCTTAAGTGCTCGTCCCACAAAAAAGAAGTGGCAATTATGTGACATGATAGAAGTGTTAGCTAACGTTATAATGGTAATAATTTTGCAATATATTAGTGTATAAAATCAACACATTTGTACACCTTATGCTTACATAATGTTATCTGTCAATTATGTCTCAATAACCTGGGGAAAAAAGTTTGCACTCAAAAATTAATTAATTACCTAGCATTTGATTAAATCTATTTAGTTGTATATATGATGTGACATCTGAATATTTTTTTTTTAGGTTTTTATTTAAATTCCAGTTAGTTAACATACAGTGTATTATTAGTTTCAGGTGTACAATTTAGTGATTCAACACTTATATACAACACCAGGTGCTCATCACAACACGTGTACTCCTTCATCCCGATCACCTATTTAACCCATTCCTATCCACCTCCCCTCTAGTAACTATCTGTTTGTTCTCTACAGTTAAGAGCCTGTTTCTTGGTTTGCTGCTCTCTTTTTTTCCCCTATGATGGTTTGTTTTGTTTCTTAAATTCCACACATGAATGAAATCATACAGTATTTGTCTTTCTCTGACTGACTTACTTAGCTTAGTATAAGACTCTATCTCTAGCTCCATCCATGTCATTGCAAATGGCAAGATTTCATTCTTTTTTATGGCTGAGTAATATTCCATTATATACATATACCACATCTTCTTTATCCATTCATCAGTTGATGGACATTTGGGCCCTTTCCATAATTTGGCTACTTTTGTTAATGCTGCTATAAACATCAGGGTGCATGTATCCCTTCAAATTAGAATGCTTTAGACAGAAATCAGAGGTTGTATTAGGCTGGAACACTTAGTACTATTCTATAATTAGTCAGTAATTTATAATGGAGTAGTTGTTAAATGAATACTGGCTATATAATCCTGCCAAGAGTAACTTGGCTTTATCAAAATTTAACCTTAATTTTTATACATAATGACGTTAAATCTTATTTTGAAACGAGTAAATGTATTATCTGTATGCACACTAGTATTACTATTGACATCTTTTTAAAAAATGTTTTGAAGTCTTTATCTAATAATGAGGCCAAAAAAACTTAGATCCAAGTCATGTGTGCTCTGACATTATGTCAGAGCTGTCTTTCTAAGTTTTTCAATAGCTTCAAGGATAAATATAAACCCCTTAGCTATTCAAGATTTAACTGTGATCTACATTGCTAGGCTTATCTGTGTCGTACTCTCATGTGTGCTCTTTATTCTAGCCATAAGAGAATTCCAGCAGTTCCTAAACTGCACCATGCAATTGTTGCTTTCCAGTTTGCTAAAGACTAGTTTCTCTATCCAAATGACTGTTTCCTTTTCATTCTTCATAAAGATATTTTCTAGCCTTCTGGTCAACTATCACTTCTCCCAGGAAGCCATCCCTAACTCTTGTTTATTATAGATACTCCTCTTCTGTGTGCCTACAACAGAAACTGAGCCCACTTCTGTTACATTTATTAATCTCAACTGTTACAATTGGCTTACTTACTAGAAGCTCAAAATTAGAGGTTTTATCTTATTTATACTAAACATAATATGGTTCCTGGATCTTAATAGGTACTCAATAATTATATTTGCTTGATTGAATTAACAAAATATCAGTAATTGACTATAACTCAAACAAAATTAATTTTTTAGAAGTATACTAATTGATTTGCTATGCAGGATATAAAGCAATAATGAAAGGTATCTATTGATATTAAGCAGGGAAAAGAAAAGAATGAAATTTATCTGGAAAACACTCCAACAAGAACATAATTTACAAATTATTTACTATTCTTGAACTTATCTTAAAAATGATGCAAAACAAATTATTTGCTTTGATCACTACTACCTTGCAATTGGTCAAGAAGCACAACAGCTATCCGGTGCTGGGCTTGAATTAGTTCAAGATGCAAATCCATCATGAAAGAATTTGGTGTGACTGGTTTGCACATGTCTCCATCTATATCCTGGGTGTACTTTGGTAGGATTGAAGCAAAAATAAAAAAGAAATACAGTTATCAAAACATACTAAAAATAGCTCTATCCTATTACCACTCAAGTTAGCATTTTACTCTACGCCATTAAATTCTGCTCATTTCTCAACTCTTTGCAATCTGGTTCACATGCTAATAAACCTGCTTTTCAAGTTCACCAGTGGCCTCTTCAGTAACAAATTTAAAGACTCCTCACTCTCCTTCATTTCTTCTGGGAAGAGGGGAATAGATTTCTGGCCTATGAGAATGAGGCCACCACAAATCACACTTTACTCACCTACTTGCAAAGCCAGTCCTCTTCCTAGCTAAGTAACAAACACTTCAATTTCATGTAAGAGTTTCCCATTTACCTTGGCATAGCAATGGTCAATCACTGATGATCCATTTGGCAAAGTAGTTAACATGCAATTCAAGTTTATTCCATCAATTGCTTTGTCAAGAAGTTCATAAGCCAAAAATAACTGTTCCACGGGTTTCTTCTAAAGTAATTTTATAAACAAAACAGAAAAATAACATGTAAGGAAAAATCACATACAACATTTTCAAACTTCTTTCAATAATAACTCAAACCTAGTAATAAATTGAAATAATCTATCCAATATCTACAATGTTATATTTTTTACTCAGTGTATCTGTCTTTGATTAAATGTGGAGTACTACTGATAAAAGTGAAATAATAAATACAATTCATCATTTTTCTAAATATAAATTAAGCTTTTC
Source organism: Mirounga leonina (assembly GCF_011800145.1). Classification (NCBI taxonomy): domain Eukaryota; kingdom Metazoa; phylum Chordata; class Mammalia; order Carnivora; family Phocidae; genus Mirounga; species Mirounga leonina. The sequence continues at coordinate 21,030,557 of NW_023270739.1, forward strand.
GTAAATATGTATATATCTTCCTTTTATGGTTTTCAAAATTCTGACTGTACCAAATGTATAGGTAAATTTTTAAAATACAACCCTCATAATTTGTCATTTTCACACACTTCATTTTGAAAGTTAATTTTTTTTTTTTAAATCTCAGAGCTGGAAATTTAGATGTAGAGGCCATCAAATCCAATGGCGTATACCATGATTTTCAAAAACTAAATACCTTTACATTCTAATTATTCTGATAGACAAATACAGAGAATAATATAACAAGCATCCAGTTTTGTTCAAACTTTCAAATTTCACGTATTTCTCCAGAAAATTTTTTGGAAATAAAGCAAACACATACATGCAGATAACTGAAATCCTCTATAGAACTGTCCACATGACAATCCTTTTCTCTGCTCCTAAAGGAAGCCACTGTGCTTTGGTTTTTACCATTCTTTGGCGTGTTTTTAAACTTTTACCACATGTGTATGTATCTATTAACAATATGCAATATTGCTTGCCTACTTTTTAATTCTGTCAGAAAATTTTGCAGTTCACTTTATAGGCTCAAACATATGTTGTTGCAATTTTTTCATGCTGGTGTATGTAACTCAATGTGTCAGAGTTTGGTTAGGAACACAGAACAACTGGAGATACTCTCAAGCAGAAAGAGATTGGATACACAGAATTAGAGGTGTCTATCACTGTTGGAACGACTGGGGGAACAAAGGCCAAGGAAGCTGCCAGTGACAATTTGGCTGCATGCACAAGCCTCTGTGAATCTAAGAATCAAGGAGCAGCTGACAACAGCTGCGAGTGTCTGTCACACCATGTGCGCCAAGTGAATTGCAAGAGCTTGCTCAGCACCTCTGGTAAATAAACTTCTTCCATCTGCCACTGCCAAGTAAGAACTCTGTCTTCCCTTCATTATACATTCCTGCAAATGCTCCTCATTGGAAGACTAACCTAGAAGCACGTAGAAATGAGATGCTGGGAATTGCAGTTCCAGCTTTTCCCCTGTGACACAAAGGTGACTAAAGAAGGGAAGGGCAAGGATGCCAAGCTGACTCTAGTTCAAGCCCACACTAATTCATTCATCCTTACGGCCACAGTGAAATAGTGTGATGCTGAGGAACATGTCACAATATACTTATCCACTCTTCTACCGATAGGCATTTAGATTGCTATTACTAAAAATGTGTAATGCATTGTACTAGTCTGTGGATTGAGACAAGGCTGGTATTTGCTTTACAGTCCTTATGCCTTTTTTATCTGCTTTCTTTCTCAGCTGACTAAGATCTCTAGGACATGTTGAACAGAAGAATGGCAGATATCCTATGTCATTACCTCAGAATAAAGGGATTGCTTTTAATCTTTTACTATAGGTATAACATTCATTACAGGTCTTTGAATGATACCCTTTATGGGAAAAAAAGTTCTCTATTCCTGACTTAAGAGTTATTTTTTAAAGATGGCTGTTGAATTTTGTCAAATGTTGTTGTTCCATCTTTTTTATCTAGTGAGGTAGTCGTATTTCTTCCTTTCGTCTGCTAATGCGGTGTACTGCATTATATTTTCTAATGTTAAATCATCCTTGCTTTCCTGGAATATAAACAATTTGATTACACACATCCATTCAAAGATATATAGATATATATCTCCATTCAAGAATCACAGGCCCAGGGAGGTTCTCATGCAACTCAAGTAATGTAAATTCAAAAAACAGACCTACTCACGTGAAAGCAGGCCCAGGATTATAAATCATTAGGAAGAAAGACTCTCTCCCACCCACCCACCTCCAGTACCCATGTGGAGATACCTCCCCATACAAACAGGCAGATTGGTTTTCTTCTGGTCTCCCTTCTCTAGAATGTGGTCTTTTGGAGGTCATAATTTTAATGTGTAAGTCTCAGTTCCAAACCCCCATCTTTCATGTGCCCACACTTCATATCTTGTCACTGAATGGCTGTTAATCTGACCTTTTTTATAACTGAGCCCATCAACCAACTGCAGCATCTACTCATAAAATGACCATTCTAGTTTTCAGTTCCCCTTTCTTGGCCCCTGGAATTTATCTTACTTTCTTGTGAGCACCACAATGTGCTTGAGGATATTTTTTCAATTCTGCCCAAAATTTCTAGATGCTTTGTAGAACAGGGTTTTCAGCTCACCCAGTTTGCCCTTTTCCCAGAAACAGAAGTCTCTAAGGATGCCTTTTTAACACCAAAAAATTTCAAAGACCCTCCTCCACACACACCTACATTCTCTCATCAACATCATCACCATCAGTATCACTTTTGTTATTTTTGTCATTATTTTAGCTAACATTTAATTAAACTATGTTCCAGATACTGGACTAAATGCTTTACAGGGACTAATTTTTTAATTGCCATTATCCTATGAGGTAGATACCTACTAATTATTGTAATTTTATAATACATTTATTGAAAGAACTAGCTGCTATGTATTCAGTAAAACTTTTAAATAAGCTTTGAATGTGATTACAATAAACACCTCATTTTTTTTTAAATAGTTGCATGTATATATGCAAGATGTATAATTTATCCCACCTACAATCTCTGATAGGTGAGCATAAAGATTTTGGATTCTCCTTACAATAAATTCTCACTTCTCTCCACTTCACTCCCCTCCAGATGGGTCTGATACCCTAAGTTAAGATTCAGTGCTCTACATAAAACATAAGAGAAAAACTGAGTAGCTACCATGTGCCAGGCAGGTACTGGTTTCTGCAACATTACCAATACCTCATTTACACTAAGTAACTTAAATAATACCAGTAGAATTGGTTCTATTGTTATAATTTTACAGATGAGGACACTTACATTCAAACAGATGAAATAATTTGCTCAAGATCACACTGTCAATTTAAGAGTCAAGATTCAACTCTGGGAAAGGGGAACCCTCCTACACTGTTGGTGGGAATGCAAGCTGGTGCAACCACTCTGGAAAACAGTATGGAGGTTCCTCAAAAAGTTGAAAATAGAGCTACCCTACAACCCAGCAATTGCACTACTGGGTATTTACCCCAAAGATACAAATGGAGTGATCTGAAGGGGTACATGCACCCCCATGTTTATAGCAGCAATGTCCACAATAGCCAAACTATGGAAAGAGCCAAGATGTCCATTAACAGATGAATGGATAAAGAAGATGTGGTATATATATACTATGGAATATTATGCAGCCATCAAAAAAAAAAAAAAAACCATGGATGGAACTAGAGGGTATTATGCTAAGCAAAATAAGTCAATCAGAGAAAGACATGTATCATATGATCTCACTGATATGAGGAATTCTTAATTTCAGGAAACAAACTGAGGGTTGCTGGAGTGGTGGGGGGTGAGAGGGATGGGGTGGCTGGGTGATAGACATTGGGGAGGGTATGTGCTATTGTGAGCACTGTGAATTGTGTAAGACTGATGAATCACAGACCTGCACCTCTGAAACAAATAATACATTGTATGTCAAAAAAAAGAAGAAGAAGATAGTAGGAAGGGAAAAATGAAGGGGGGGAAATCGGAGGGGGGAGACGAACCATGAGAGACTATGGACTCTGAGAAACAAACTGAGGGTTCTAGGGGGAGGGGAGTGGGGGGATGGGTTAGCCTGGTGATGGGTATTAAAGAGGGCACGTGTTGAATGGAGCACTGGGTGTTATACGCAAACAATGAATCATGGAACACTACATCAAAAACTAATGATGTATGGTGATTAACATAACATAATAAAATTAAATTAAAAAAGAAAGATTCAACTCTGCGTCTTCCAACACCATCTGGTGAATCCTTAGGTCACACCAACGAACCACCTGTACTACATCTACCATATGCCACAGTACTGCTGGGCAGGTTGTCTATCGCACAATTTTAGGGGGTGCCATTCATGCTGTTATCATCACAGACCTGTATTTATTTCGGCAATTTCCCAGCATATGGTAATAAATCATATCAAGGAAAGGGCACATTTTCCTAATTTAAATAAGAGTATCAATAGTTCATAAACGGTCTTCAGCTTCATTTGGGAAAACTGCCACCTTCTATGAAACTCATTTTATTTAGTGGCTTTAATTGCCAGAAATTTTCCACCTGAAGCTAAAATCTAGCACTTTGTAACTTCTATTACTATTCTTATTCCTGCCCTATGAAGCCTCAGAGAATAAGTGCTGGCTCACTAAGCCAGTGATTCTGAAATTCTAGTTTCCTTAAGAATCTATCTGGGGAGGGTGCCTGGGTGGCTCAGTCGGTTAAGCGTCTGCCTTGGGCTCAGATCATGATCCTGGGGTCTTGGGATCAAGCCCCACACAGGGAACCTGCTTCTCCCTCTCCCTCTGCCGCTCCCCCTGCTTGTTCTCACTCTCTCTCAAATAAATAAATAAATAATCTTAAAAAAAAAAAAAGAAATGGGGCGCCTGGGTGGCTCAGTTGGTTAAGCAACTGCCTTCGGCTCAGGTCATGATCCTGGAGTCCCTGGATCGAGTCCCACATCGGGCTCCCTGCTCGGCAGGGAGTCTGCTTCTCCCTCTGACCCTCCCCCCCTCATGTGCTCTCTCTCTCATTCTCTCTCTCTCAAATAAATAAATAAAATCTTAAAAAAAAAAAAAAAAAAAGAATCTACCTGGGGGAATTTTAAGAGGAAAATACCTGTAATTATAAACTTTTAACACACCACAACTGAAATTATGATTCCATATGCCTTAAGTGAGAAATAGGAAGATGTATATTTAGCAAGCACTATAAGTGATCCCTGGAAAAACCTTGGCAGACAGCTATTATGCCTCCTCAATCTCTTGTGAATTTCAAACATACTGTCCCCAATTTAAGATTTCTCAACTCTAGCTCTCTCAAGACACAATGCTACATAAAGAACTCAAAATTGCATTCCCTAAAACCTATCATTAGAAGAAAGTAAATTCAGAATGATCCCCCAGTCCTCCAGTATATTCATGATATTTGATTGGTACCCAGTTACAGGACTTGCATATTTTATGTATTAGAAAAGTATCTTTTATACAAGTATCCTGAAGACACTTTTTTTTTTAAATCAAACATAGCATAGTGACTAAATACCTGGACGTTGAAGGCAATACACCTAAGTTCAAATCTACTTACTATGCAAATCTTGAGCAAGTTAGATGTGTAGCAAAAATCATCACTATGACTACCACAAATCAACTGGAGTGAATCTCACAAACACAATACTGAGATAAAAAGCAAGCTGCAGTCACACTATGACTATATATATATAAATTTAAAAGCAATACTCTCTACTTTCTGGGAAAAACACACATATATAATAAAAGTATGCCTGGAATTTATAGTCATTATATTTAGAATACTAGTTCTGCTAGGCAGGAAGAAAGGTGATATGATCAAAGGAGTTAGTGGAGGAGTTTCAACTGTACTAATAATGTATTGTTTCTTAAGGGGAAATGGGTCTACCTTATAATATTCTTTATAATTTTATGACATATATTTCAAATTGATTTTTCAGAGAAAATATAGCAATTATGAGTATTAACATTTAGCAACAGGAAAAGTGCTGATGAAATAATGTTAGGAAAAAAACATCAGAATGCTACTATGCTAAAAAATATAAAAAAGACTAGAAGAGAATATAAAAAAAATAATATTTCAGTCTATATAGGGAAATTGCAGATTTTTCCCTTTTTATACCTCAAAATATCCTCTGTTAATACAACTTTTGTAATTTAAAATTACAATTTTTGAATTAATCAAACAAAAATATAGATCACTGGCTTCCTCTCTAGAAAAGTATTTTTCAACAGTAGTCCATGAACACTAGTGTCCTAAGTAGTTATTCCATAGGGCGTAAAATGGGTTTTATTTTCATGTAATCTTCTTGGAAAACCACAATGCTCATAAGCAAATGAAGGCCTCTGAGAAGTCTTATAGTAAAGAACCTGTTGTGTTTCATCCAAAGTCACCCAAAGTTACTTGACTCTGGCATCCTTTTCTGAAGCATAGTATTAGCATCACATAGGACAGACTTGACAAAATGCTATTCTAGTTCTTGTCTATAAATAAAAGAGTGTTTATAACATATATGACATGGTTTCCTAGACTCCCATTCAGATCTATAGAACAACACAATCTTTGATGGACAGAAATAATTCAAATATTGTAAGAAAAACATAATCAAGAAGAGGAATAGCTATTTATCTCCCTCACCCCCTTTCTTCTCTTAAGGTAACAATCACTAAGAACTTGCCCCAGTGCCAGGGACTGTTCTAAGTATCTTTTCAACAAGTAAAACTCATTGAATCTGCCAGAGGAATATGCTGAGCAGGACCTCTCTGCTCCATGAGTCTATGAATCACAACACATTCAAAATACCAGTGGTAATGTAACTACAAATCCTTTTAAGATAATTTACCAGGTTATTTTTAAAGCTGATTGGGATTTTTTTTCTACAGTAAAAGCAAAAGGTAGAAAATGTCCCCTGTAGTTTTCAATGTATGTAAACACTATAAATTCTCAAATATTAAATATTCAAAATTATTTCTATAATTAACCATTACATATTTACAAATTTAATATTATCTGAAAATCTAAATTCATGTTTTTAATTGTATTTTCTAAAATATTTTTGCAATACCTTTAGTATTGGAAGAATTTCTACGTTCCCTCTCGAAATATCAAAGGATTCACCAGTTCCTTTTCTTAAAGGTATCTCTGTGGGGGAGGGGGGGGAGGAAAAGAAGGAAGGAAGTAACAGAAGAGGAAGGAAGGGAAGAGGAGGAGGAAGAGGAGGAAGTGAAAGGGGTAAAAGTAGGAAGAAGAGGAGTGAGAAGGAGAGAAGAAACAAAGGGAAAGAAGGAAGGACCAGAGGAAAGAAGAGGAGGAAGGAAAAAAATGTAAACATAGCAGTGAATCATAATCCTAAAAAATGTTATGCCAAATTGGTTACCTTTTTGATTACTCATGATTTTAGAAATGATTCAACACTTAGAAGGTGACTAAATACAAAATTATTTCTTCCATATAATTACATTTTGTCTTTATATAAGTTAATTTAAAAGTATCTTGCAGTACAACAAACAAAATTAAAAATCTTGATTATTAACAAGGTAATATAATGGTAAAGAGACTGGTCTTTCTATATAGTCTATAAAGTCCATTGAAAAGCATTCACAAAACAGTGTAAAAGCCTTATGAATTTGCACAAATATCAGACAAGGCTGGTTTGAGTGAAATAAAAATAAATCATAAATATATGGCAATTCTAGTTTCCTATTTTAAAATGTACTCAATAATTTAAACTAAATAATCCATTACTTAATCAACAGTCCAATAAACATTTTGAATCAGATTGTCATAATTAATATACAAGAATGACTTGTACTTTGTGTTTTATGTGCCAATAAGATTATTGGATTAGTTATCCAATAACTAATGTTGGAAAAGTTATAAGAACTTATATATCTAAATGGGGACAACCCCTCACTACATAAACATAGATTTTCTATTTATAAATGGATCATGCTCCAATATCAATTAGTTCTTTAGAAATGAAACACTTTAGCAAAGAATCAACAAATTGCATTTAATTTATAATTAAACAGAGTATAAAATACACCAAAACAATAGTCTCCCAAAAGTAATAATAAACAAAATAAAATTGAATAAGAAATAGACTTTTAAAAAAAAAAGTAATCATTGGGCCTTTTGTTTTCAATAACAGGTAACCTGGAAAAATTCTCCTGACTAGAGACCACTAGAAAAGCTGAGGGGCACCTGGGTGGCTCAGTTGTTAAGCGTCTGCCTTCGGCTCAGGTCATGATCCCAGGGTCCTGGGATCGAGCCCCGCATCAGGCTCCCTGCTCCATGGGGAGCCTGCTTCTCTCTCTCCCATTCCCCCTGCTTGTGTTCCCTCTCTCACTGTGTCTCTCTCTGTCAAATAAATAAAATCTTTAAAAAAAAAAAAAAAAGCTGAAAAAACTTTATTTCTTCATCTGTAAGCAAAGAAGATCATGAAAATATAAATATAGAGCTAGGATCTTGAGAAAAGAGTATCACCTGGATCTTGGGAAGAGAGCCCAGGGAATAAAGAATGGCATTAGAGCTACCTCCCCAACTGAGGACTTTTGTCAATTCTGAAATGGAAAGCTGAGAAGCTGAGTAATGCTTCTGACAGCCCTGAGAACTAAAGCAACAGAGATTAGGATCCAGGGACACTAAGAGTAAGAAGCCAGAAGAGGCTGCATCCCAGGACTTAGGGTAAATGGAAAGTAAGTCAACAGGAGAGCATCTCAGCTTCCAATTATCTTAATCTCTCAAAGTGGACTAATGGGATCCTAGAGTAATAATGTCTTCATGCATCTAGTAAAAGCAAGCATAATCTTCTCTGGAAGAACATTAACCTCATCTAAGGCTTCAAGTTATTTCTATAATATATTTGGCAAGTATAATGTCTACCACACAATCAAAAATAGCCAGAGTAACCAAATAGCTGATGAAGTAATTCTTCACTTAAGAATTCAATATAGTTAAGTGCAGGAGGAATGATAGAAGTTTGAAGCCCTTTCCAGCTTCTCACTCCCACTCCTCCAGTAGCCTTCAATCAATGACAGATAAAAGTTGTATAAATATCTCAACCTCCCAGCTCTCTGGGGCAGGTTCTATACAGTCTCCTAGAGGTCTCTCATGGGAAAAAGTCCTAAACCTACAAAAGTAGCCTTCTCCTTAACTTACTGTACTTTGTATTGCCTTCTTTTCATTTTCTGTCTCACTTCTCCACACCACCATCCTGCTTCCCTAGGTAACTACTTCACTCAACAACTTCTCTCAGAATCTACATCTGGGGAAAACAACCTAGGAAAAAGGTCAGGCTGACAATAGCTGAACTCACTGGTAAGTCTTTACAACACAACATGTGGGATAACTAGGCATTATATGCTTCCTGATTCAACACAACAGGGAGTAAACAGCACCACCTATGAAGTATTCTTGCCAAGTGTATAAGATATTGGCAGGAATTGTTTTTGATAAGATATCACTTGAATCTAAACAAGCCTCTAGATCCAACTACCAAGTAGAGAAACAAGTTAATACCACAAAGACACAAACAGCCAAATCCAGAATGTGGGGAATCCTACAAGATGACAAATCAATGTCTTCAAAAAAATAAATGGCTTGAAAGGGAGAGGAGGAAAGGAACTGTTATAGATTAGAAAGAGAGACTCAAGAAAAATGAAAGAAAGTAAAATGCATGGGCTTATTTGGATCCTGATTGGAACAAGCCAACTTAGGATTTTTTTTTTTAAAGATTTATTTATTTATTTATTTATTTGACAGAGAGAGAGAAACAGCAAGAGAGGGAACACAAGCAGGGGGAGTGGGAGAGGGAGAAGCAGGCTTTCTGCAGAGCAGGAAGCCCGATGCGGGGCTCGATCCCAGGACCCTGGGATCGTGACCTGAGACCAAGGCAGATGCCTAATGACTGAGCCACCCAGGCACCCTGCAACTTAAGAAATTTTTATATAGTCAGGGACATAGGAATTTTCCCCTTATTTTGTAAAGTATAGTAATAATGGCATTATAGTTTTGTAAAACAAAACAAAATCTTTATCTGTTACATAGACAAACCAACACACACACACACACACACACATTGAGGTATTTACTGGTGAAATGACATTATGTCTGCTTTAAAACACCCCAGAGGAAAAAATGTGTTACAGGAAGAAATGAAATTAAGATTGGCAAAATGTTCATAATATTGGTACTGGATAATAGGTACAGGGTAATTTATTCCATCTCTCTCTATTTGAAATTCTGCATAATAAAAATTTTAAAAAAGGAAAAGGCATTTTAAGACAGGACATTTCAAAAAAAATAGGACTTCAGACCATTGAATGTATTAGAGAGCCAGAGACCTTTAGCCAGTAGTTCTCAAACTTTGATGTGTATCAAAATCACCAGATAAACTAATAAAGACTAGAAAGGCCCAGGCTAGATGAAGTAGGACAGGATCTGGGCCTTTGTATTTTTAACAAGTTCCCAAGTGATACTGATGCCAATCAAAATTTGAGAACCATGGCTCTAAACTTCCATCTGCTAAGCCACACTCAAT